>NC_136269.1:3385537-3520537 GCF_964187855.1 Myxine glutinosa
CATCTTTCGCAATTCATCATTTGTCTTCCTCTCTCTCAACGATACTCCACACATCCGTCGAACCATTCGCATTTCCACCCTTTCCAACCTTCGTTGCTGCTCTACGTTCATTACCCATGTCTCGCTCCCATAAATCATAACACTTCTCACACATGCAGCATACACCTTTCCCTTCAGCTTCAACGACACTCCCCTCATCATCAGCACGCCACTCAATTCCCGAAACTTCTTCCATGCACATCTCACTCGAGCAACCGTTGCCGAGTCTGATCCACCTTCTCCATTCAGCATGTCTCCGAGGTAGCAAAATGTTTTCACACCTTCCAGCTTCACGCCGTCTCCAAGATCCAACTCAACATTTCCTCCATCTGCAGCTCCCTCTGTGCACACCTTACATTTGAATGTAGCTGCCACACTGGTTAATGACCCTCTCAGACCACTACATTTTTGATGAACCCACTCAGTGCACATTGTACACTGAATGGAGTTCACTCCGACACCCTTCCTACACACAGCACAGGGCCACTTCCCAGGTCTTTCCACCTCACCACATGCTTTACCACTTGCCATCACCTTCGTCTTTCCGATATTCACCTTCAGACCTTTTGTCCCCATACATTCCTTCCACGTGTTCATCTTTTCCTTCAGTCCATCCATACTTTCCGCAATCAACACCAGATCATCTGCATACAACAACTCCCACGGTAAACCCTCCTTTACGTTCTGAGCCAGCACCTCCATCACAGCTACAAATAGTAGTGGACTTAGTACCGACCCCTGATGCACTCCCACCTTCACCTCAAACTCACCACTGCTCCCGTCCTTCGTCCTTACAGCTGTGCGTGCTCTTTTGTACATTGCCATCACTACTCTGATCAACCATTCCTCCACTCCTAACTTCCTCAATGCCCATGTCAATACTTTGCGTGGAACCCGATCGAATGCTTTCTCCAGATCAACAAACCCAAGAAACAACTTCTTCCTCTTCTCCATGTACTTCTCCTGCAACTGCCTCACAATGAAAAGCGCGTCTGTCGTTCCTCTTCCTGGCATAAATCAAAACTGCATTTCGTCGATCTTCACTTTCTTCCTTATCCTCCTCTCCAACACCCTTTCCAATACCTTCATTCCATGCTCCAATAACTTTATCGCTCGGTACGAGCCACACTCCAGAGGGTCACCTTTCCCCTTGTATAGAGGGACGAGGGTACTCAGTTCCCAATGCACTGGAATGCGGCCTTCTTTCACCACCAGATTACAGATCTCTGTCATTCTCTTCACACCCCAACTTCCTGCTGCCTTCAACATATCTCCCACAACTCCCGTCGGCCCTCCCGCTTTTCTACCCTTCATTGCTTTTATCGCTTCCTCAACTTCCTTCTCAGTTATCTTCTCTGCCGGTCCTAAAACTGTGTTACTCTCTATGTTGCCATCCCATTCATTCTCTGTATTCAACAGCATTTCCATATATCTTTTCCATCTTCCTTTAATTCCATCTGGGTCGACAACGATTTGTCCCACTTCATCCTTCAAGCAGCTCACCCCCATCACATCACACCTCTCTTTCGCTATCTGCTTTGCAATCCTGAATACTGCTTTCTGACCCTCTTCCGAATCCAAGCGTTCTCCAAACATTTTCCTACATGCCTCCTGCGCCTTTGCTACCTCTTTCTTTGCAGCCTTCCTGGCTGCCTTATAACTTTCATGCTCTGCTGTTTCTGCTCCCGTACCCTTCGCCTTCTGCCACTCCTTGAACTTCTTCCTCTTCTCGTCAATCCTCTTTCCAACTTCATCATCCCACCACCATGTTTCCGAGTGCCTCGGTGGTCCTTTTGTCCATCCACATACCTCACCAACGGCTCCCAACAGACTAGCTTTCATTGACATCCAACCACTTTCAAGGTCAACCACATCATCCTCGACCCTACTCAGCCTCTCTTTTAATGCCTCCCTTACTGTCACCTCTTTCAACCTCCACACCTTCATTCTCGGTTGGTACTTCACCCGCCGAGCTCTCCTCGCACCTTTCACCCTTACGTCGCAGACAACCAAGTGGTGCTGTGAAAGAGCCTCCTCCCCCGGGATCACCTTTGTGTCCCGGAGGTGCCCCCTATCTCGCCTACGCACCATCAGGTAGTCAACGGTTGTCGTCGACCCACCTGACGTGTATGTAACAAGCTTATTATCCTCTTTCTGGAACTGAGTATTACAAATCAACAAATCAGCTCCATCAGCAAACTCCAAAATCCTTTCACCTTCTCCATTTCTCACACCGTATCTGTAACCCCCATGAACTCCGTCAAAACCATCCATACTCCTTCCCACATGTCCATTTAGGTCTCCTCCTACCACAACAACTTCCTCATCTTTAACGTTTTCCATGAGCTTCTCTATCGCACACCAGAACTTGTCCTTCTCTTCATCGCTCCGACCAACCTGCGGAGCATATCCCGAGATGACGTTCACCAAGAGCTTTCCAATCATCATTTTTACCATCATCAACCTATCACTCACTCTAGTCACACTCACCACACTGTCTACAAACTCCTCAGAAAACAGGACACCAACACCATTCACGCCCTCCAAGCACCCTTGCCACACAAACTTGTATTTCTGTCCCTGCCTACCCTTCACCATTCTCACACCACTTCCCTTCCATCTCGTCTCTTGCACACAACATATGTCCACTCTTCTTCTGACCAATACTTCTCTCCTGATCTCCCTGTCATTGTCCCTACATTCCATGTCCCAAACCTCAGAAACCGATCTCCACTTCGGGCTGTACCCTGCCCACATGTAGTTGTAATTGTCATGGTTCTCTTTTTGAGGCAATGTTTTTTTATGGCCGGATGCCCTTCCTGACGCCAACCCTCTTAGTCGCCTCCTACGACACGCAGGGATACGGCGTACCTATTCTTATCCAGGGTACACACTGGGAAACGTTTAAAACATGGAAATCCTGGGGGGGGGGGGGGGGATCACCGCTGCGGTTTAAACATATTTAAATAAATATTTCAACAAAACCATGAAAACAATCTGGGAAAAGTCTCTAAGTGAGAACGTGGATTTGAGAAAGCAGGAGCAGAGGTGAAAGAACAAACGAGAATATAGGGGGCGGGGCACAAGTCGAGACGAGGAGGCCGCACGAGACACCAGGCCGCACGAGGCCCGGACAAAGAAACGACTAATTACACACAAATTTGCAACAACTACAAAACCAAAACCAAATAGAAACACACAATAACACATACACAACAAAATACGCAGCGGAAATTTGACAAAGAAACGAACGGGAAAACACTCAAACTTTGATGCCTTGGAGAGATCAAAGCAAGCCCCGTCGCTCGAGGGACCGGAAACGGAAGTCATGGGATGAAATCGCATAATGATTTATATATATATATATATATATATATATATATATATATATATATATATATATATATATATATATATATATATATACAGACTTGGCATTTAATATGGAATTTTTTTTTTTTCTTGACTTGGGTTTACTTTCTTAACTCAGTATATCAATCTGGTGAGTTACTTTTACACTTTGGTGATTTATTTGTTAAAAGAACCATGTCACTGATTGTCTGTTGCAGCAAGAAGTCAACAACAGGATTATATCACAGGTGGTGTGGCAAAATGTACGGACAGGTGCATTTGATGATTGGCTTCACAGTCGGGTATACAAGGGTTGTTGAGTTCTGTATTAATGGAAAACAATTGTTGCACGTCTCCAAATGTTATTGCCGCTTCCTCTGGAGATGGTCCGTCAACTCGACAATGCTGTTTGTCATGGAGTGGTGGCTTTACGAAATTACGGCATGAAACAGCGTGCTTTTACTCGGCAGTATGGCATCACTCAAGGTCAGGTGTCAAAGATCCTGAAACTAAATGCTCAGAGGGGTGTCCCTACTCCAATACCGAGGCCAGGACGTCACGTTGAACCACAAGGAGGGATGATCGCCAGCTGCACCGATTAGTCCGCAATGGCCGTACCAAGTCAGCTAATCGGTTTAGGGCTGAGTGGCAGCAACTGACAAATGTGCCTGTATCCAGAAGGCTAGTCAACCAACGACTGGTTCAAGCAGGCTATCGTGCCAGGCATCCCCTGAGAAAGCCACGCCTGACCAGACAACACCGCCAGCGCCGATTGCAGTGGGCCAGAGAGCACCGTCAATGGCAGCCAGGACACTGGAATCACGTGATCTTCAGTGACGAGTCTAGATTTCTGGTCTATCGTCAAGTTGGCCGCATCTGAGTGCGCAGACAAGTGCATGAAGCCTACAACAAAGATTGTATAGTGCCAAGAGTCCAAGCTGGAGGTGGTGGGGTGACCGTTTGAGCTGCTTTTCATGCAGGGGGAAAAATTGACCTGGTATTTCTGAATGGAAACCTGAACCAGTTCAAGTATAGGGCCATTCTGGAAGAAACATTGCTTCCATTTGCTCGTGCAGCCTTTTGAGGAAACTTTGTCTTCCAAGATGACAATGCACGGCCTCATCGTGCTCGCATGATCCAACACTTTCTTGCTGACCGTGGTGTAGAGCATATGGAGTGGCCTGCCATGTCCCCAGATATGAATCCGATGGAGAACTTGTGGGCAGAATTAACGCGTCAAATCGACCACTTGGACCAGCAGCCGACCTCTGTGCGTGAATTGCAGCAGGCTATTGTCACTGCATCGCAAGCGATTCCTGTCCAAACCTTGGCAAATCTCGTGAACTGCATGCCTCAACGTGTACGTGCTCTCCTGAATGCTCGTGGGGGTTACACGAAGTACTGAACTGTAATTTTACTGTCCGTAATCCCAGTCGTAATTTAACTTTTGTTTTTGTTAAAAAATTTTTTGGCTAATGTGCAAAATAAAGAGATAATTCTGGAAAACGCACATTAGTTTAACACAGTACTGTCCATGAATTGAGTTCGATATCAGTTTACATCACTTTCAAGGATCAATTTATTTGTTTCGAAATGTCAAATGTGGTTTTTGTTTCTTTTAAGGGTCACATTAACAAAATCTAGAACAAGTACACATACATTCAAAGTACACCGCCCCATGCCAAATAATTAAATATGCTGCAGCGCGGCATTGCCGGGGCGCCTCCGGCGCCCGGCAATACCGCAGTGCAGCTCATTGAGGCTGCATTGGGAGGGAGAGGTGTACACTAATTGATTGATTAATTGTATAATTAAAATCAATAAAAGATTATCACAAAATATTTTCATAATCAATTGGCTAATCGCATAACTAAACCACTAGTGCTTCATCCGAAGATGTATCTTTTAGAAATTTAATTAAATAAGTCATTTATAAAAAATTAAATAATTAATTGATTACTCAATAAATAATTAATCGATTAATCAATAAATATTTAATAGATGAAATTATTAATCAATAAATCAAAAATATCCTTGATAGCCACATCACTTGGTCACTCATGTCCAAATATTAGCTTCCCAGCTCAAAAGGTGCCTGAGATATTGGCCAAATGAGAAAGAAAATAAATAAATGATTAATAATGAAAATAAATAAATAATAATCATAAAAAAATTAAATTATTAATCAATTTGGTCAGAGAACACATAAACTACCACTATTTCATCAGAATCTTTAACTTTAAAAAAAAAATTTTTTTTGTCATTAATCGAATAATTAAATAATTAATCGATTAATTGATTAATTAATAAATCAAAAATATCCTTTGCAGCCAAATCACCTGGTCATTGGCATGTCCAAATATCAGCTTCCTAACTCAAAAGGTGCCTGAGTTAATAATGGTCAGAAGAGAAATGAAATTTAATTAATTAAATAAGTACTTAATTAAACGCTAATAATTAAATAACTCCTCAATTAATTGATTATTCAAAAAACAAAAAATACCGTATTTGACAAAGGACTTGCTCACTACTGTGCCAAAATTTCAGCTTCCTAGCTCAAAGGATGGCTGAGATATCGTCCGGACAACCAAGAAAACAAACAAACAAACAACCAGAGTGAAAACTGAGTACTCTCTTTCAGCGTGCGTCACTGCCGAGCCCCCTTTGGTGCCCGGCAATGACGATTTGCAATGCCTGGAGATGGCATAGGAAAGGAGCGGTGTACAATAATTTCAACATAATTCCAATGAACTTTTGGTTCTAAGACATCTTGAAAAGTAAGTTCACCCCCACAAAAAAAATATTCCATATTAAATGCCAAGTCTGTATATATATATATATATATATATATATATATATATATATATATATATATATATATATATATATATATATATATATATATATATATGCATATATATATATATATATATATATATATATATATATATATATATATATACATATATATATATATATATATATGTATATATATATATATATATATATATATATATATATATATATATATATATATATTGTTGTGAATATGAGAATGTTTTTTTTATTTTGTGGTGGTGGTAAAATGTTGTAAAAGGTTGTTATAAAATATCACCCCTCCTCCCTCCGTTGTGGTTGTATAAAGGTCAAAGGGCGTTCCCGTAGTTAGTCCATAAAAAAACATACATGCAGGACACGATATATCTTTTCTTTTGATAGTTATCTCTTATTCTGTGTTTTAGGATAAGGCTGTGTCTCCCATTAATTAAAAGTACTCCATTGCACCAGTGAAAGAGAATAGACCCCCTTTCCTTCCCATCCCCAAAAATCTCCCTTTCCATCCCCTCCAAAACCTCCAATGACCTCATATTACATCCCCCTCTCGTCATTGGCGAGCCTCGATTGCCCATATTACCTCCCCTCCAATAACCACCATTGACCACGAGGCTCGGGTCGGAGAAGAAAGGCGTGTCTCCACCTCGTCAGAGGAGGGGAGGGGCGCGCCCGCCCGTCGTCGTCCGGGGCGGAGCCCGAGGGTCGTGCGACCAGCCAGGGCCGAGGTGAGCGCCCCGATGGGCGTGTCCAAAGCGCCGGGGGCGTGATCGCTGGGGGCGCTATAAAAGGGCGCAACCGGAAGTGGAGAGAGAGAAGAAGAAAGGGAGATGCACTCTGGGTTGGTCGGAGAAAGAGAGAGAGAGGAGGAGTTGGTTGCACCGAGAGAGAAAGAGAGAGAGAAGAGTTGGTCTGAGTCGGGTGCCAAAAAGGAGGGTCAGTGGTCACAGTTGGTTGCGGTGGTGAGAAGTCGGTGGTGAGAAGCGAGTAAGACAAGGCCTGGCAAGGCAACTGCAGGCCGCCGCAGCAGCGACACCCGGCAACCGCAAAAGGGGGCAGGAACGGCGGCTGCTGAACGCGCCGGTTGTGCGGCGGGACCCCCCCTTGGACCTCTCCCTCTCCCTCCAGCCATCCACATCCTGCGATTCCTGCAATTCCCCGTGTGAGTCGTCTTTGTTTGTTCTGTCCTGGGTAATAAGTTAAGTCTGTAGATAAGCTAAATTTGCACTGTGTCACCTGCGTCTTGTACTTGTAAATAAACTGAATTGCTTTTTGTTGCTTGTGTGTAAATAGTAGAAATAAATTCAGTAGTAATATTTCAAACCTTTTTTTTGTCTCCGTTTTCCTCTTGCATTGCGTCGCTTTTGTCTTTTCCCTCATTGAGCAGCTAGGGTGCGATACAACCAACGTTCGGGTGGAATCGGGTGAGTTTTGTTAGGTCGCGGTTTTAAACCACCGCTCGGTCTATAACATCCTAACCGCGATCAGTAACAATTGGTGTCGGGGAGTGAGATCGACCCGGAGCGCGCTTCACGCGCTCAAAATTATAAAGTACGAAATTTGTTTTGTTTTAAAGGAAAAGCCCGAATTTTGAAATCGCGCCATGGCTGTCCAAGGCGACGGGATGCCGGTGGGAGAGATAGAGGGGTTAGAAGTAACCCAGGACTTCGGGGAAGAAAGGGAGGAGGAAAATGGCAATGTGGTTGCGGGAATATCAGGCGCGCAAAATGGCGCGCTCGCTCACGTGGTTGAAGGGTCCCAAAATAGCGGCGCCGCGGAGGGCGAGCCCGCGGTGGCGGCTGGGGACGCTGGGCAAACCGGGTTTGACCTCAGATTATTCTTGACCCAACTGAATGCAAAAATGGATCAAATGGGAAACCGGATGGATGCTCAGGGTGAGCGATTGGAGGGCAAAATAGGGGTAATGAGGGACGAAGCAAGGGGTACCGTTAAGGAGTTAGACAAGAAATTTGAGGGGTTAGACAATGGGATAGAAGGGGTGAAAAATGGGTTAATGGGGTTAGAAAATAGGATGGAGGACAAATTGCGGGAAATAGGGGAACAATCCGCCCGGGAAATCGAACAGATGGGGAACCAGATGGAGGAAATACGACGAGGGGTGAGTGAGGAGGTCTCGGGGCTGCGCGAGGAGGTAAAGCGAGGCGAAAAGCGTATAGAGAAAGAGGTGAGAAATAATACGGCAAAGTTACAAGGGGGAATAGAAGATCTGACGGAGGAGGTGGAGCAGCTGACAGAGGGACAAACTAAGTTAGTGGAGCAGGTTCAAAAGAACACTGCAGTACTCGGAGGGTTAAAGGCGACACAAAAAGAAATTAAAAATGACTTGATAGCGACACAGAGGCAATGTCAGATGGTACGGGAGGAACTGACAATGAGGGTGGACGAGGTGACAGAGATAATGGAGACAAAGGACCGAGAGGTGAGGACGCACATCGAAACGGTGAAGGTGGCGTTAGAGGAAGAAATAGAGGGGGCGCACCGGGAGATGAAGGAGGTAAAGGAAAAACTAGAGGAAGTGGAAGAAGAGGTGAGTGAAATTAAGAAGGGACGGACAGAAACTAAGAGAGAAATCCAGGAGGAGGTAATGGAATATGTACAAGGTCTGTGTTCAAATCATGATTCGGTGCTCACTGACCAAATAAAAAGTTTGCAGGTGGCAGAGGAAATACGACGAGGTACGGAGGTGAGTGGCAATGTACATGATGTGAGGGGAGATTCAGTCGGCTTGGGGATTGGTTTGGATCCGGGTGTTCGTGAAAGGCCGTTGGTGAAGTGTGTGACAGGTCAGGTGTGCGAAAAAAGAGGTGTGCGAGAATGTCCGACCATGGGGTGTGTGAGGAAAAAGTGCACGCCGAGGAGTGAGTGTGCCGTCAGGAGTGAGCCGGTCGAAGCGCGTGTGCGAGGGGGTACATGGAAACGCGGTGTGGTGAGTGTTACGGAGGAAGTAACGAGAGAGTGTACACCTGTGGTGAGTGTTACGGAGGAAGTAACGAGAGAGTGTACACCTGTGGTGAGTGTTACAGAGGATGTAACGAGAAAGTGTACGTCTGTGGTGAGTGTTACAGAGGGTGTAACGGGAGAGTGTGCGCGAGAAAGGTGTGTAACGGACAGGTGCATGAGGAAAGAGTGTGCCGTCGAAAGTAAGAGTGAGTGCGCGGTCAGGAATGGAGGTGAGAGTAGTGAGAGTGAAATGGAGCGTGAGTTGGTTGTGACAGGTGAGCGAGGATGTACACCTGGGATGGAAGGATGCACACCTGGAATGGTAGAGCGTGAGTGGGAATGCACGCTGGAGTTGGTGGTGAGGCACGTGGTTGGGTGTGCGAATGAGGGCACACCTGTGATTGTCACAGAGGAGGTGACCGAGGAGGGGGCGCGAAGCGGTGTATTGGTGAGGTGTGCGAGCAACGAGTGTGTGCCAAAGTGTTCGGTGGTCAGGTGTGTGACCAAGGCTGTGAGTGGAATGGGTGTACCTGGGTGTGTAAGGAAAGGTACGAGGAGCATGGGCACAGCTGGATGTGTGAGCAAGGAACGGGCTGCGGGGTGTAAGCGTCCAGGTGAAGCATCGACGGTAGACGGGGTAGAGATTAGAACGACTTATAGCCGAATCGGGCCCTCGGTGCGTGCTGGGCCTCGCTTTGAACGGCCGCGGCCGGGCTCCACTAGGCGGAGCGAGCGGCTGGATAGGAAGGGTCGCTATGGCGACCACGTTTTGTTGAGACGTGCCGGCAGGTCGAGATCGGGACATTGGATGGCTCCACGCCGAGGTGATGCGTGGGATCTCGGCCCGGGTAAGCCCCCGCCCCTGCCCCGAATGTGGGACGCATCCAGCCGCCAGCACAAAAGAATCCGCGTTCAGTGCTCGGCTGTACGAAGCCGGGCTGTAGATGTGAATTGGCGCACCGAGAGGATGTAATAAGTATACGGGTGATGGTGATAGTGATAGTGATTTAAAACGAAATTTAGAAAAGTGAATAGAATTGGCAGTAAATGGAAAATTTTTGAATTGTTGGATTTGGACGAGCGAAATTGGTAGTGAGAGACCCCCGATGTGGTGGGATGGCAAATCCACCATCCCTCACAGGCGGGGGCAAAGGAGCACTAGTTTTATGGGGTTGATGGCAGTGAAAACTAGCCCGGGTGGGTTAGGATATATCGTGTGTAGGGATCTAGAGAGATGACCTTAGGTAACGTTAAGATTAGTTAGTGTCAAGGATACCTGTAGTGGGGACGCAGGTAGATTAGAGTGGATGATAATGACGTGGTATGTGCTTAGTTTAAAGGGAAGACGGGGAGCACTAAGTTAGCAGGGCAACAGGTAGGCGTTGCGTGTGAGCCGTGTATTGTGAAAAGTGTGTGAGGAACAGGTGTGATTGCACAGGTGTGCAACTGAACAGGTGGATGGAGCAGTGTATGAGGGAGTGATAGTGATGAGTCGTGCTGACCAAATGGTCCAGGAAGAGGAGGAGGGTGCAGGTGGCACCAGGTGTGATTGCACAGGTGTGCCACGACAGGTGTATGGAGAATGGTTGTATGGAATAAATGGTCTGGAGTATATGGAGAATTGGAATGGATGGTCGTGGAGTGAGTATGGTGGAAACTATGGAGTGGAGTGGATGTTGCGAAGGTGTGAATGGGGGAAGGATGGACCCCCATCACGAATACCCGGGGCGGGTAGTGCAAGTGTTAGGTAGAGGGTATAGGTAAATTGTGTTTGGATATTGGCATCTGTGGTGCGGGTGAAAGAATGGTATTTGGATGGGTGCATTAGTGTTGTGGAAATGGCTGGGCGTGTAGCCTGTTAGTGTGTGTAGTTGGTTTGGGCACTCCACCACTGTGAGGATGTCGGCCAGGTGAGGCCGCAGGTGGGCTCTGGGAGCCGGTAGTAGTTGTTGTGGATGGGGCCCGAGGATCCGGAGGACGGACCCGGGTAGCCCAGTGCCAGAGGGCACCATGGGGTGACAGAGCCAGGAGAGGGGCTGCCCCCAGTTAGTTAGGTTAGGGTGAGGAGCTAGGTAAGCTCGGGTGGCAACTACAGTGGTGGAGGTGTGCAGGTGGGTAGACCTGTTGGGAGAGCTACACGTCGCGGCCCAGAAATTGTGCGAGGGCACCGGGAGATGAATCGGGGGAGTGAGACCCCAAATTGAGAAGCACCACAGTTTGGTCAATGGGGATTGGTTGTTAGAACCCATAGTGTAAGAGGGCCAATGGTTTGGCCGGAGAAAGACCCCGGGTAGTGTAAAGTGTGTTAAAGTCATTTAGAGGATAGTTAGGATGAAGGATCTCCTCGCACCATCTGCACCCACTCACCGGAGGTGACAGGTAACTCCACACCATGCCATGTTTTATTATTTTTTATTGTGCAAATGTTTGGAATGTGAGACGCATCATGACGTGGGTGTGACATTGTGCTTTGATGTTCCATCTCTGCCTCCTTATGAGGATTGATGATGAATTGATGATGGCAAATTTTTGAAGTAGAGGGATTGTGGTGACGAATTTGATATAGGGGAAATATGGGGAAGACGTGACAGTAGTGACGAATTGGTAATGTGTAGGTTTTGTACATATGTGGTAAGGGCAAGGGTGGGCTAGGTAACAGGGGGGTGACGTACGGTAGGGACGAGCTTTCTCACTTCGCCCTCCATACGCATTTCGCCTTGCATTGCCTTTTTGATGTGTACCCTTGAGACCTTACCCCTCGCTCATCTGTCTTGTCCCCCCTTTTTGTCTCCCACATGAGGATCTGAGCGCCGTTGGGCGCCGAGGGGAGCGTGCGTGGGTCGGCCATTGTGCGCCCGAAATTCCCAGAACCAGCTGTCTGCATCGATGCACCACATTATGGACCACATGTCAGTGGCCGAGCACCACTTATGGACCCCATGGGTTGGGGCAAGGCCCCTCTGCTGGAACCGGCCATGAGGGCCCGAAATCTTGCTGGCGGACCTTGGCCACAGGGCACCGATGCCCCACAGGTGAACCACACGTAGTCGGCCCTGTGGGCCATAAATAAAGATAAATAAAATGGACACGTTTGGGCAAGCTTTATTGCAAATAGGCCGCCAGTAAGCAAAGCAAATGAAAATGACAACAACTGGAAGAAATAATGATAACCAGCAGAGGGAGCCGAAGAGCAAGAGACACCTGCAGGGTTGGGTTTGTTGGTTTTATTTTATTCATTGAACAATGGGGACTGCACCGATTGGTGCTTGGGTGTGTTTTGGTGCGTTTTTGGGTGCTTTAATGGTGCATTGATGCAGAGCAGACTGTCCTCCCCCCAGAAAGAACAATTACAGGTCCTGGGTTAGTTTTGTAAATAAAATTAGCGTCAGTGTAAATAATGCTCCCCACCGTCAGTGTATAGTTTGAAGACCATTCCGCAATTCGGTTAACTGTGGGCGTAAGTCTGTTAGGCAGGGTGCAATGGAGCAGCGGGACACATTTATTTATGTTTTAAAACTGTCGCACTCAGGGTCAGGTTAAAAGTAGAGGGAACTACACCTACATGCCACACTAAGGTAAAAGTAATAGGCCCGGGACGTGCCTAAGGGGAGGAGGGTGCAGTGTTGTGAATATGAGAATGTTTTTTTTATTTTGTGGTGGTGGTAAAATGTTGTAAAAGGTTGTTGTAAAAGGTTGTTGTAAAATATCACCCCTCCTCCCTCCGTTGTGGTTGTATAAAGGTCAAAGGGCGTTCCCGTAGTTAGTCCATAAAAAAACATACATGCAGGACACGATATATCTTTTCTTTTGATAGTTATCTCTTATTCTGTGTTTTAGGATAAGGCTGTGTCTCCCATTAATTAAAAGTACTCCATTGCACCAGTGAAAGAGAATAGACCCCCTTTCCTTCCCATCCCCAAAAATCTCCCTTTCCATCCCCTCCAAAACCTCCAATGACCTCATATTACATCCCCCTCTCGTCATTGGCGAGCCTCGATTGCCCATATTACCTCCCCTCCAATAACCACCATTGACCACGAGGCTCGGGTCGGAGAAGAAAGGCGTGTCTCCACCTCGTCAGAGGAGGGGAGGGGCGCGCCCGCCCGTCGTCGTCCGGGGCGGAGCCCGAGGGTCGTGCGACCAGCCAGGGCCGAGGTGAGCACCCCGATGGGCGTGTCCAAAGCGCCGGGGGCGTGATCGCTGGGGGCGCTATAAAAGGGCGCAACCGGAAGTGGAGAGAGAGAAGAAGAAAGGGAGATGCACTCTGGGTTGGTCGGAGAAAGAGAGAGAGAGGAGGAGTTGGTTGCACCGAGAGAGAAAGAGAGAGAGAAGAGTTGGTCTGAGTCGGGTGCCAAAAAGGAGGGTCAGTGGTCACAGTTGGTTGCGGTGGTGAGAAGTCGGTGGTGAGAAGCGAGTAAGACAAGGCCTGGCAAGGCAACTGCAGGCCGCCGCAGCAGCGACACCCGGCAACCGCAAAAGGGGGCAGGAACGGCGGCTGCTGAACGCGCCGGTTGTGCGGTGGGACCCCCCCTTGGACCTCTCCCTCTCCCTCCAGCCATCCACATCCTGCGATTCCTGCAATTCCCCGTGTGAGTCGTCTTTGTTTGTTCTGTCCTGGGTAATAAGTTAAGTCTGTAGATAAGCTAAATTTGCACTGTGTCACCTGCGTCTTGTACTTGTAAATAAACTGAATTGCTTTTTGTTGCTTGTGTGTAAATAGTAGAAATAAATTCAGTAGTAATATTTCAAACCTTTTTTTTGTCTCCGTTTTCCTCTTGCATTGCGTCGCTTTTGTCTTTTCCCTCATTGAGCAGCTAGGGTGCGATACAACCAACGTTCGGGTGGAATCGGGTGAGTTTTGTTAGGTCGCGGTTTTAAACCACCGCTCAGTCTATAACATCCTAACCGCGATCAGTAACAATATATATATATTACGATAATTCACCATATGTCCGTCCATCTGTCTGTGTGTTCGAAGGTACCATAAAAACTGCTGAACCGATCTCAACGATATTTTGGGTGCATAATCCTGGGATCTCCAGGAGTAAAATAGGCTATATAGTTTTCCCAATTTCAGCTTTAGTCTCCAGCATTCTCAGGTTTGGACTCACGCATAACATTCGCGTTAGCATAACGTTCATTGTTCTCATCGTGACTATGTTGATTTCCGGGGTGCCGCACAAACAGCTGCACCGATCGCTGCACGGCTGCACCGATCAAACTCGGTGACCTCGGACAAAGATATTTTATAAGGACATGGGTTGAATCCCTGCTTGAGAGAATTCTAACCCATTTCAACTGAAGGAAACATGTATCGGGAGTACATACGACATAGCGATAGTGAACACGATTAGTTTAATCTCGACATGAGAGAATTCTACACAGCTATTTGGGCGGTGAATATGCTAACAGATCGCTGTCTCCATCGATCTTGCCAAGGCCGTAACAGATATCAGCTCAAAATCCTTTTAACTGTTGATTTTGAAGTTTTTACAATGAAGGAAACACGTATCGGGAGTACATATGACATTGGGAGGACTAACTGCATGCGTCTTCAGTATCAAGCTTAAATCTGTCATGGCGGATCTGAAGAGCGGAATGCTTGGAGAAGTGGTGGGCTACTTCGGCATGAAGGAGGATCAGAAACGTGGACTCCCACACTGCCACATCCTGCTGATACTTGCTCCCGCATGACGTTATTTTCCCGGGTGCTGCACAAACGGCTGCACCGATCGAGATTTAACGGATGTTTATATAAATCGTTTAAAAGAAAAAAAAGCCTTCAATTTCTGATATTTAGCCTTTCCATTTTGGCCTCCCAATTGAAAGCCCGCCCATAGGACAGGTACCGTGCTAGTATATATTATACAGTCATGGCCAAAAATATTGTCACCTTTGCACTTTTTTCAATTGTCACCATCTCTTATCTTCCCCCATCCAAAACCTTGATCTTTTCTACCCCCGCTAATTCACCCCAGATCCACCTTGTTTGAAATTCCAACTTCTTTCCTGGAAGTCCTGGCAGTGTCCATATGTTTTATACCTCTCCCACCGCCCCCTTCCCACGCCCCCCCCCCCCCAAAGCCCTCGCCCTCTCTCAGATCTCTCGATGTCTCCATGTCTCTCGGTCCCTGCTCTCAAATGTTGTGTTTGTGTCCTTCCCCCTCTCTCCCCATCTTGTCTACCGCTCCCTATGTTATATGTTTTTTGTGTCGGTTTGTCTTTCTGTGTGATTAATGTTCGCTCTTTCACGAGCCTCGACCTTGTATACAAAAAAAAAAAAAAAAAAAAAAAAACCACACAATTTTCTCGAAAAATAAGTTGAAATTGACGGAAGTACTGTATTTCGTCTCCACAATTCTTTATTTCACTGTTTATATTACAGAACCTTTGTTTTTGATTCAGAACTTCATATATCCTTTTAAATCAGAAAATATAAACACATGGCGTCGACAAAATTATTGACATCCGAGACTTAATATTTGGTATCACAGCCTTTGGTCAAAATAACTGCAGTCAGGCACTTCCTGTAGCCATTAATGAGCTTCCTACACCTCTCTACTGGCAGTTTGGCCCACTCTTCTTGTGCAAACTGCTCCAATTCTCCCAGATTTGAAGGGTGCCTTCTCCCAACTGCAGTTTTCAGATCGCCCCACAGGTGTTCAATGGGATTTATATCTGGACTCATTATTGGCCACTTCAGAACAGTCCAGCGTTTTGTCTTGAACCATTCCTGGGTGCTTTTTGAAATGTGTTTGGGTTCATTGTCCTTCTGCAAGACCCATGACCTTCGACGGAGACCCAGCTTTCTGACACTGGGTTCAACATTGTGCTGCTAAATGCCTTGGTAATCTCCTGATTTCATGATTCCATGCATACATTCAAGGCACCCAGTGCCAGCGGCAGCACAGCAACCCCAAAACATCACCAAACCTCCTCCATGTTTGACTGTAGGGAAGGTGTTCTTTTCTTCGAAGGCTTCATTTTGTTTTCTGTAAACATAGAGATGATGTGCTTCACCAAAATGCTCTAATTTGGTCTCATCTGTCCACAGGACATTCTCCCAGAAGGATTTTTGGCTTGGTCAGGTGTGCTAATCCAGTCACGCTTTCTTATGTCTATCTCTCAGCAGTGGGGTCCTCCTGGGTCTCCTACCTTTGAACCCCCATTCATTGAGTTGGTGACGGATGGTGCGAGTTTAAACTGTCGTACCTTGTGGCTGAAAGGCAGCTTGAATCTGTTGAAGAGTTGATTGAGTTGCTTTCCGCACTATTCGAACATTCCTTTGCTGCAATCTTCGATCAAGTTTTCTCTTGCAGCCACGTCCAAAGAGGTTGGCTACAGTGCCATGGGCCTTAGACTTCCTGATAAAATTGCGTACGGTGGACACAGGAACATCAAAGCCTCTGGAGATGGACTTGGAGACCATTGTTGGTTTGGTTTGGCAGATGTGTTGTTTTGGTGGATGTGTTGGCTTGGTGGACGTGTTGGCATGGTGGATGTGTTTGTTTGGCGGATGTGTTGGTTTGGCGGATGTGTTGGTTTGGTGCATGTGTTGGTTTAGTAGATGTGTCGGTTTGGCCGATGTGTTGGTTTGGCAGAATCTTTGGTTTAGCGGATGTGTTGGTTTGGCAGATTTATTGGTTTGGCAGATGTGTTGTTTTGGTGGATGTGTTGGTTTGGCGGATGTGTTGGTTTGGCGGTTGTGTTGGTGTTTGGCGGTTGTGTTGGTTTGGCAGATGTGTTGGTTTGGTGCATGTGTTGGTTTAGTAGATGTGTCGGTTTGGTGGATGTGTTGGTTTGGCAGAATCTTTGGTTTAGCAGATGTGTTGGTTAGGCAGATTTATTGGTTTGGCGGATGTGTTGATTTGGCGGATGTGTTGGTTTTGGCGGATGTATTAGTTTGATAGATGTGTTGGCTTGGCGAATGTGTTGGTTTGGAGGATGTGTTGTTGGATTGGTGGGTTTGTTGGTTTGGGGGATGTGTTGGTTTGGCGCGTGTGTTGGTTTGGCGGATGTGTTAGTTTGGCGGTTGTGTTGGTTTGGCGGATGTGTTGTTTTTGTGGATGTGTGGTTTTGCTGGTGTTATGGAGTTCTCAATGATCTCCTGGTCTCGGTAATCTCCGAACCCCAAGAGGAGCCCCGGCAGAAAAATATGTTACCCTGTGTTGAAAACAATAGTGAAACCACACCAATGATTATAAATGAACAAAATTGTATTAGAAATCACACATAGGAATAACGGTACAACAAATGGCAAGCAAAGTAATTAGTGGCAAGCCATGGCAATTTCGAGTGCACTCTATATATCTTATTGCTTATGGTGGTACCACCAAATAAAGCCAGATAACTCACTGCTCTCAGTGAAGGAAAAAGGGCGCTCCTCAATGTCTCTGTAACCTTTTCCAAGGTGAAGGTGATTCGCTCCAGCTTGTGTCAGAGCAAGGTTGAATCGAGACCCGCACTCCGTGGATGCTGACGAGGCGTAGGCGTAGAAAAAGCGTAGCAGGTCACATGGTCCGAAACCAGAGGTAAACTCGATGTGCACGTTCACAGTTCAATCAGCGAACCGCAGCATACTCTTCCAACGCAGCGTTTGCGCACACACATCCTCGACAGACAACAAGGTGCAGAGAAAAGTAGACGCTTAGCAAAAACCTTTTCGGTGAGCGAAGCATGAGGTTCAGAATTGCCGACAGCTCGTAATTGAGTTGATGCGACTAGGCGAGGATTCGTCTCGAATCTCAGCGCCCAAAACCTGACTACACAGATTTCACACTCCCAGCGATAACTCCTACTGCAGGATGTCCTTTCAGGGAATTCAAAATTCCTTCGCGACCTTCATTAGACAACGCTTGTTACAGAGCTCGACGTCACGCGTCTTGTCCGAATTTCCTTGCCACGCCGCTTCCTCTTTTCTCCTCGTCATCTTCCGGTTCTCGATCCTGTTTCCTGTTTCACTTAAAGTTATCCTTTTTAACTTTTTATAACCGTTCGTGAATAATAAACGTTTTGAATATAATAATAGTACATAATATCAGAAATATTTCAAGTGGGTGAAAACCACAACAACAGAAGTTACGAATCCGTAACACTTCTCCCCCTCAAGAAAGAAAGTTTGAACACAGCGAAAACTTTATTTGCAGATAAACTCTTTAAACAAACAAAAGTAAACTCACAACCCAAATCCTCAATTCCCGTGAGCAACAATAATCAATATTTCCCCGAAAATAAAGCAACAAACTTTCACACACCCCACATAGCTTTCCAAAGTGAATTCACTCTGGACAAAGCGTCAACAACAACATTGTCCCTGCCCTTTACATGTTCATTTTCCCCCGTTGAACCCCTGCAAAGCCAAACTCCATCTCAGCACCCTCTGATTTTTACTTTTAGTTTCTTTTGAATGAAGGTTAAGGGGTGGTGATCAAAAATCCAAAGTCAAGCAAATCTACAGCACTTTTTCCGGGAGGCCGAGCTGAGAGGCAGGTTCCATGGTGGTTGGGTGGGGAGGCCTGGAAGTATTCACGACATGGACGCCTCTAGGAATGTGGAGTTCATGGTTAATCCATGTAGGAAAGTTCACTACATGGACGCCTTTAGGAACGTGGAGTTCACGGTTAATCCGTGTCGGAAAGTTCACTACATGGACGCCTTCAGGAACGTGGCGTTCACGGTTAATGCGTGTAGGAATCTTGGCTCGGCTGCTCCACAGCATTCAGTGCTTCAACTCTTCCGAACTTTTATAATAATCACAGTTGGAACGCTTGTCACTGTAGTCACATAAATAGCGGTTTCCTTCTCGGGCCACTACTCTGATAATCCTCCCTTCGGGAGCTGCCATAACTCTGGGAGCCTCCATAATAATATCGATTGTGGCCACCACCAAAACTACTACTCCGTTGTCCTCCTCTGTAGCCCCCTCGACACCTATGAAATGCCTTCCCTACTGTTATGGTCCGAACCTCCAACTCCTTGCTATTCAGATCCTTTTCTACATCTCTGGCGTCCTTCATTTTAGCTCGGACCTCCAAGCAAAAATGTTTGCCCAATATCAAGAGTTCTGATTTTAGTAATGCTCAGAACTGTGCCTCACTAGGGGGTCGTTGCAAACTTCTCTGCATCAAACTCCATGCTGACTATCCGTTAGCACCTGTTAACCTTCACACAAGAAATTTTAAAAAGAAAAAAAAAATTTTGTTTTGTTTTTTGAAAAAATTGGGAATGTTGAAAAATTTCCAAAATTGGCAAATTTGGGAACGCTAGGGAATTCTTTCCCAGACGAAATTTAGGGAATTTAATCCACCGTTCGAGATTTAGGGAATTTAATCAGCAAAGCCGAGCCCCCCGATTTTTCCACAGTACAAACCCCCAACTTCAGTCGGGTTCAATCCCAAATGGACGTTTTTAGGGAATTTGTTATATTGTGTGTGTTTGTCTGGCTGATGTGTTAGCATGGTGGATGTCTTAGTTTGGCGCATGTGTTTGTTTGGCGGATGTGTTAGTTTGGCGGATGTCTTAGTTTGGCGCATGTGTTTGTTTGGCAGATGTCTTAGTTTGGCGCATGTGTTTGTTTGGTGGATGTGTTGGTATGGCGGATGTCTTAGTTTGGCGCATGTGTTTGTTTGGCGGATGTGTTTGTTTGGCGGATGTCTTAGTTTGGTGCATGTGTTTGTTTGGCGGATGTCTTAGTTTAGCGCATGTGTTTGTTTGGCGGATGTGTTAGTTTGGCGGATGTCTTAGTTTGGCGCACGTGTTTGTTTAGCTGATGTGTTAGTTTGGCGGATGTGTTAGTTTGGCGGATGTCTTAGTTTGGCTCATGTGTTTGTTTGGCGGATGTGTTGGTTTGGCTGATGTCTTCGTTTGGCGCATGTGTTTGTTTGGCGGATGTGTTAGTTTGGCAGATGTCTTAGTTTGGCGCATGTGTTTGTTTGTTGGATGTGTTTGTTTGGCGGATGTGTTAGTTTGGCAGATGTCTTAGTTTGGCGCATGTGTTTGTTTGGCGGATGTGTTAGTTTGGCGGATGTCTTAGTTTGGTGCATGTGTTTGTTTGGCGGATGTCTTAGTTTGGCGCATGTGTTTGTTTGGCGGATGTGTAAGTTTGGCGGATGTCTTTGTTTGGTGCATGTGTTTGTTGGGCAGATGTGTTAGTTTGACAGATGTCTTAGTTTGGCACATGTGTTTGTTTGTTGGATGTGTTAGTTTGGCAGATGTCTTAGTTTGGCGGGTGTCTTAGTTTTGTGCATGTGTTAGTTTGGCAGATGTCTTAGTTTCGCGCATGTGTTTGTTTGTTGGATGTGTTTGTTTGGCGGATTTGTTCGTTTGGCGGATGTCTTAGTTTGGTGGATGTCTTAGTTTGGCGCATGTGTTTGTTTGGCGGATGTGTTAATTTGGCGGATGTGTTACATTGGCGGATGTCTTAGGTTGGCGCATGTGTTTGTTTGGTGGATGTGTTTGTTTGGCGGATGTGTTAGTTTGGCGGATGTCTTAGGTTGGCGCATGTGTTTGTTTGGCGGATGTGTTAGTTTGGCGGGTGTATTAGTTTGGCGCATGTGTTTGTTTGGTGGTTGTGTAAGTTTGGCGGATGTCTTTGTTTGGTGCATGTGTTTGTTGGGCAGATGTGTTAGTTTGACAGATGTCTTAGTTTGGCACATGTGTTTGTTTGTTGGATGTGTTAGTTTGGCAGATGTCTTAGTTTGGCGGGTGTCTTAGTTTTGTGCATGTGTTAGTTTGGCAGATGTCTTAGTTTCGCGCATGTCTTAGTTTGGCGGATGTGTTTGTTTGGCGGATGTGTTAGTTTGGCGGATGTCTGAGTTTGGCGGATGTGTTAGTTTGGCGGATGTCTTAGTTTGGCGCGTGTGTTTGTTTGGTGGTTGTGTTAGTGTGGCGGATGTCTTAGTTTGGCACATGTGTTTGTTTGGCGGATGTGTTAGTTTGACGGATGTCTTTGTTTGGCGAAAGTGTTTGTTTGGCGGATGTGTTAGTTTGGCGCATGTGTTTGTTTGGAGGATGTGTTTGTTTAGCGGATGTCTTACTTTGGCGCATGTGTTTGTTTGGTGGATGTGTTTGTTTGGCAGATGTCTTAGTTTGGCGGATGTGTTAGTATGGCGGATGTCTTAGTTTGGCGCGTGTGTTTGTTTTGCGGATGTGTTAGTTTGGAGGATGTCTGAGTTTGGCACATGTTTGTTTGGCGGATGTGTTAGTTTGGCGGATGTCTTCGTTTGGCGCATGTGTTTGTTTGGTGGATGTGTTTGTTTGGCGGATGTCTTAGTTTGGCAGATGTTTTTGTTTGGTGGATGTCTTAGTTTGCCGGATGTCTTAGTTTGGCGCATGTGTTTGTTTGGCGGATGTGTTTGTTTGGCGGATGTCTTAGTTTGGTGCATTTGTTTGTTTGGCGGATGTGTTCGTTTGGCAGATGTCTTAGTTTGGCGCATGTGTTTTTTTGGCAGATGTGTTCGTTTGGCGGATGTCTTAGTTTTGCGCATGTGTTTGTTTGGCGGATGTGTTTGTTTGGCTGATGTGTTAGTTTGGCGGATGTCTTAGTTTGGCGCATGTGTTTGTTTTGTGGATGTGTTATTTGGCGGCTGTTTTAGTTTGGCGCATGTGTTTGTTTGGCGGATGTGTTAGTTTGACGGATGTCTTAGTTTGGCGAAAGTGTTTGTTTGGTGGATGTGTTAGTTTGGGGGATGTGTTAGTTTGGCGCATGTGTTTGTTTGGTGGATGTGTTTGTTTGGCGGATGTCTTACTTTGGCGCATGTGTTTGTTTGGCGCATGTGTTTGTTTGGTGGATGTGTTTGTTTGGCGGATGTCTTAGTTTGGCGCATGTGTTTGTTTGGCGGATGTGTTAGTATGGCTGATGTCTTAGTTTGGCGCATGTGTTTGTTTGGCGGATGTGTTAGTATGGCGGATGTCTTAGTTTGGCGCATGTGTTTGTTTGGCGGATGTGTTAGTTTGGCGGATGTCTGAGTTTGGCACATGTGTTTGTTTGGCGGATGTGTATTTTGGCGCATGTGTTAGTTTGGCAGATGTCTTCGTTGGGCGCAGTTGTTTGTTTGGTGGATGTGTTTGTTTGGCGGATGTCTTAGTTTGGCGGATGTCTTAGTTTGGCGCATGTGTTTGTTTGGCAGATGTGTTAGTTTGGCAGATGTCTTAATTTGGCGCACGTGTTCATTTGGCAGATGTCTTAATTTCGCGCATGTGTTTGTTTGGCGGATGTGTTTGTTTGGCGGATGTCTTAGTTTGGTGCATGTGTTTGTTTGGTGGATGTCTTAGTTTGGTGCATGTGTTTGTTTGGCGGATGTGTAAGTTTGGCGGATGTCTTTGTTTGGCACATGTGTTTGTTGGGCAGATGTGTTAGTTTGACATATGTCTTAGTTTGGCGGGTGTCTTAGTTTGGTGCATGTGTTAGTTTGGCAGATGTCTTAGTTTGGCGCATGTGTTTTTTTTTTGGATGTGTTTGTTTGGCGGATGTGTTAGTTTGGCAGATGTCTTAGTTTGGCGCATGTGTTTGTTTGGCGGATGTGTTAGTTTGGCGGATGTCTTAGTTTGGTGCATGTGTTAGTTTGACAGATGTCTTAGTTTGGCACATGTGTTTGTTTGTTGGATGTGTTAGTTTGGCAGATGTCTTAGTTTCGCGCATGTGTTTGTTTGTTGGATGTGTTCGTTTGGCGGATGTGTTCGTTTGGCGGATGTCTTAGTTTGGTGGATGTCTTAGTTTAGCGCATGTGTTTGTTTGGCGGATGTGTTAATTTGGCAGATGTCTTAGCTTGGCGCATGTGTTTGTTTGGCGGATGTGTTAGTATGGCGGATGTCTTAGTTTGGCACATGTGTTTGTCTGGCGGATGTGTTAGTTTGGCGGATGTCTTAGTTTGGCGCATGTGTTTGTTTGGCGGATGTCTTAGTATGGCGGATGTCTTAGTTTGGCGCATGTGTTTGTTTGGCAGATGTGTTAGTTTGGCGGATGTCTGAGTTTGGCACATGTGTTTGTTTGGCGGATGTGTTCGTTTGGCGCTTGTGTTAGTTTGGCAGATGTCTTCGTTTGGCGCATGTGTTTGTTTGATGGATGTGTTTGTTTGGCGGATGTGTTAGTTTGGCGGTTGTGTTGGTTTGGCGGATGTGTTGTTTTTGTGGATGTGTGGTTTTGCTGGTGTTATGGAGTTCTCAATGATCTCCTGGTCTCGGTAATCTCCGAACCCCAAGAGGAGCCCCGGCAGAAAAATATGTTACCCTGTGTTGAAAACAATAGTGAAACCACACCAATGATTATAAATGAACAAAATTGTATTAGAAATCACACATAGGAATAACGGTACAACAAATGGCAAGCAAAGTAATTAGTGGCAAGCCATGGCAATTTCGAGTGCACTCTATATATCTTATTGCTTATGGTGGTACCACCAAATAAAGCCAGATAACTCACTGCTCTCAGTGAAGGAAAAAGGGCGCTCCTCAATGTCTCTGTAACCTTTTCCAAGGTGAAGGTGATTCGCTCCAGCTTGTGTCAGAGCAAGGTTGAATCGAGACCCGCACTCCGTGGATGCTGACGAGGCGTAGGCGTAGAAAAAGCGTAGCAGGTCACATGGTCCGAAACCAGAGGTAAACTCGATGTGCACGTTCACAGTTCAATCAGCGAACCGCAGCATACTCTTCCAACGCAGCATTTGCGCACACACATCCTCGACAGACAACAAGGTGCAGAGAAAAGTAGACGCTTAGCAAAAACCTTTTCGGTGAGCGAAGCATGAGGTTCAGAATTGCCGACAGCTCGTAATTGAGTTGATGCGACTAGGCGAGGATTCGTCTCGAATCTCAGCGCCCAAAACCTGACTACACAGATTTCACACTCCCAGCGATAACTCCTACTGCAGGATGTCCTTTCAGGGAATTCAAAATTCCTTCGCGACCTTCATTAGACAACGCTTGTTACAGAGCTCGACGTCACGCGTCTTGTCCGAATTTCCTTGCCACGCCGCTTCCTCTTTTCTCCTCGTCATCTTCCGGTTCTCGATCCTGTTTCCTGTTTCACTTAAAGTTATCCTTTTTAACTTTTTATAACCGTTCGTGAATAATAAACGTTTTGAATATAATAATAGTACATAATATCAGAAATATTTCAAGTGGGTGAAAACCACAACAACAGAAGTTACGAATCCGTAACACTTCTCCCCCTCAAGAAAGAAAGTTTGAACACAGCGAAAACTTTATTTGCAGATAAACTCTTTAAACAAACAAAAGTAAACTCACAACCCAAATCCTCAATTCCCGTGAGCAACAATAATCAATATTTCCCCGAAAATAAAGCAACAAACTTTCACACACCCCACATAGCTTTCCAAAGTGAATTCACTCTGGACAAAGCGTCAACAACAACATTGTCCCTGCCCTTTACATGTTCATTTTCCCCCGTTGAACCCCTGCAAAGCCAAACTCCATCTCAGCACCCTCTGATTTTTACTTTTAGTTTCTTTTGAATGAAGGTTAAGGGGTGGTGATCAAAAATCCAAAGTCAAGCAAATCTACAGCACTTTTTCCGGGAGGCCGAGCTGAGAGGCAGGTTCCATGGTGGTTGGGTGGGGAGGCCTGGAAGTATTCACGACATGGACGCCTCTAGGAATGTGGAGTTCATGGTTAATCCATGTAGGAAAGTTCACTACATGGACGCCTTTAGGAACGTGGAGTTCACGGTTAATCCGTGTCGGAAAGTTCACTACATGGACGCCTTCAGGAACGTGGCGTTCACGGTTAATGCGTGTAGGAATCTTGGCTCGGCTGCTCCACAGCATTCAGTGCTTCAACTCTTCCGAACTTTTATAATAATCACAGTTGGAACGCTTGTCACTGTAGTCACATAAATAGCGGTTTCCTTCTCGGGCCACTACTCTGATAATCCTCCCTTCGGGAGCTGCCATAACTCTGGGAGCCTCCATAATAATATCGATTGTGGCCACCACCAAAACTACTACTCCGTTGTCCTCCTCTGTAGCCCCCTCGACACCTATGAAATGCCTTCCCTACTGTTATGGTCCGAACCTCCAACTCCTTGCTATTCAGATCCTTTTCTACATCTCTGGCGTCCTTCATTTTAGCTCGGACCTCCAAGCAAAAATGTTTGCCCAATATCAAGAGTTCTGATTTTAGTAATGCTCAGAACTGTGCCTCACTAGGGGGTCGTTGCAAACTTCTCTGCATCAAACTCCATGCTGACTATCCGTTAGCACCTGTTAACCTTCACACAAGAAATTTTAAAAAGAAAAAAAAAATTTTGTTTTGTTTTTTGAAAAAATTGGGAATGTTGAAAAATTTCCAAAATTGGCAAATTTGGGAACGCTAGGGAATTCTTTCCCAGACGAAATTTAGGGAATTTAATCCACCGTTCGAGATTTAGGGAATTTAATCAGCAAAGCCGAGCCCCCCGATTTTTCCACAGTACAAACCCCCAACTTCAGTCGGGTTCAATCCCAAATGGACGTTTTTAGGGAATTTGTTATATTGTGTGTGTTTGTCTGGCTGATGTGTTAGCATGGTGGATGTCTTAGTTTGGCGCATGTGTTTGTTTGGCGGATGTGTTAGTTTGGCGGATGTCTTAGTTTGGCGCATGTGTTTGTTTGGCAGATGTCTTAGTTTGGCGCATGTGTTTGTTTGGTGGATGTGTTGGTATGGCGGATGTCTTAGTTTGGCGCATGTGTTTGTTTGGCGGATGTGTTTGTTTGGCGGATGTCTTAGTTTGGTGCATGTGTTTGTTTGGCGGATGTCTTAGTTTAGCGCATGTGTTTGTTTGGCGGATGTGTTAGTTTGGCGGATGTCTTAGTTTGGCGCACGTGTTTGTTTAGCTGATGTGTTAGTTTGGCGGATGTGTTAGTTTGGCGGATGTCTTAGTTTGGCTCATGTGTTTGTTTGGCGGATGTGTTGGTTTGGCTGATGTCTTCGTTTGGCGCATGTGTTTGTTTGGCGGATGTGTTAGTTTGGCAGATGTCTTAGTTTGGCGCATGTGTTTGTTTGTTGGATGTGTTTGTTTGGCGGATGTGTTAGTTTGGCAGATGTCTTAGTTTGGCGCATGTGTTTGTTTGGCGGATGTGTTAGTTTGGCGGATGTCTTAGTTTGGTGCATGTGTTTGTTTGGCGGATGTCTTAGTTTGGCGCATGTGTTTGTTTGGCGGATGTGTAAGTTTGGCGGATGTCTTTGTTTGGTGCATGTGTTTGTTGGGCAGATGTGTTAGTTTGACAGATGTCTTAGTTTGGCACATGTGTTTGTTTGTTGGATGTGTTAGTTTGGCAGATGTCTTAGTTTGGCGGGTGTCTTAGTTTTGTGCATGTGTTAGTTTGGCAGATGTCTTAGTTTCGCGCATGTGTTTGTTTGTTGGATGTGTTTGTTTGGCGGATTTGTTCGTTTGGCGGATGTCTTAGTTTGGTGGATGTCTTAGTTTGGCGCATGTGTTTGTTTGGCGGATGTGTTAATTTGGCGGATGTGTTACATTGGCGGATGTCTTAGGTTGGCGCATGTGTTTGTTTGGTGGATGTGTTTGTTTGGCGGATGTGTTAGTTTGGCGGATGTCTTAGGTTGGCGCATGTGTTTGTTTGGCGGATGTGTTAGTTTGGCGGGTGTATTAGTTTGGCGCATGTGTTTGTTTGGTGGTTGTGTAAGTTTGGCGGATGTCTTTGTTTGGTGCATGTGTTTGTTGGGCAGATGTGTTAGTTTGACAGATGTCTTAGTTTGGCACATGTGTTTGTTTGTTGGATGTGTTAGTTTGGCAGATGTCTTAGTTTGGCGGGTGTCTTAGTTTTGTGCATGTGTTAGTTTGGCAGATGTCTTAGTTTCGCGCATGTCTTAGTTTGGCGGATGTGTTTGTTTGGCGGATGTGTTAGTTTGGCGGATGTCTGAGTTTGGCGGATGTGTTAGTTTGGCGGATGTCTTAGTTTGGCGCGTGTGTTTGTTTGGTGGTTGTGTTAGTGTGGCGGATGTCTTAGTTTGGCACATGTGTTTGTTTGGCGGATGTGTTAGTTTGACGGATGTCTTTGTTTGGCGAAAGTGTTTGTTTGGCGGATGTGTTAGTTTGGCGCATGTGTTTGTTTGGAGGATGTGTTTGTTTAGCGGATGTCTTACTTTGGCGCATGTGTTTGTTTGGTGGATGTGTTTGTTTGGCAGATGTCTTAGTTTGGCGGATGTGTTAGTATGGCGGATGTCTTAGTTTGGCGCGTGTGTTTGTTTTGCGGATGTGTTAGTTTGGAGGATGTCTGAGTTTGGCACATGTTTGTTTGGCGGATGTGTTAGTTTGGCGGATGTCTTCGTTTGGCGCATGTGTTTGTTTGGTGGATGTGTTTGTTTGGCGGATGTCTTAGTTTGGCAGATGTTTTTGTTTGGTGGATGTCTTAGTTTGCCGGATGTCTTAGTTTGGCGCATGTGTTTGTTTGGCGGATGTGTTTGTTTGGCGGATGTCTTAGTTTGGTGCATTTGTTTGTTTGGCGGATGTGTTCGTTTGGCAGATGTCTTAGTTTGGCGCATGTGTTTTTTTGGCAGATGTGTTCGTTTGGCGGATGTCTTAGTTTTGCGCATGTGTTTGTTTGGCGGATGTGTTTGTTTGGCTGATGTGTTAGTTTGGCGGATGTCTTAGTTTGGCGCATGTGTTTGTTTTGTGGATGTGTTATTTGGCGGCTGTTTTAGTTTGGCGCATGTGTTTGTTTGGCGGATGTGTTAGTTTGACGGATGTCTTAGTTTGGCGAAAGTGTTTGTTTGGTGGATGTGTTAGTTTGGGGGATGTGTTAGTTTGGCGCATGTGTTTGTTTGGTGGATGTGTTTGTTTGGCGGATGTCTTACTTTGGCGCATGTGTTTGTTTGGCGCATGTGTTTGTTTGGTGGATGTGTTTGTTTGGCGGATGTCTTAGTTTGGCGCATGTGTTTGTTTGGCGGATGTGTTAGTATGGCTGATGTCTTAGTTTGGCGCATGTGTTTGTTTGGCGGATGTGTTAGTATGGCGGATGTCTTAGTTTGGCGCATGTGTTTGTTTGGCGGATGTGTTAGTTTGGCGGATGTCTGAGTTTGGCACATGTGTTTGTTTGGCGGATGTGTATTTTGGCGCATGTGTTAGTTTGGCAGATGTCTTCGTTGGGCGCAGTTGTTTGTTTGGTGGATGTGTTTGTTTGGCGGATGTCTTAGTTTGGCGGATGTCTTAGTTTGGCGCATGTGTTTGTTTGGCAGATGTGTTAGTTTGGCAGATGTCTTAATTTGGCGCACGTGTTCATTTGGCAGATGTCTTAATTTCGCGCATGTGTTTGTTTGGCGGATGTGTTTGTTTGGCGGATGTCTTAGTTTGGTGCATGTGTTTGTTTGGTGGATGTCTTAGTTTGGTGCATGTGTTTGTTTGGCGGATGTGTAAGTTTGGCGGATGTCTTTGTTTGGCACATGTGTTTGTTGGGCAGATGTGTTAGTTTGACATATGTCTTAGTTTGGCGGGTGTCTTAGTTTGGTGCATGTGTTAGTTTGGCAGATGTCTTAGTTTGGCGCATGTGTTTTTTTTTTGGATGTGTTTGTTTGGCGGATGTGTTAGTTTGGCAGATGTCTTAGTTTGGCGCATGTGTTTGTTTGGCGGATGTGTTAGTTTGGCGGATGTCTTAGTTTGGTGCATGTGTTAGTTTGACAGATGTCTTAGTTTGGCACATGTGTTTGTTTGTTGGATGTGTTAGTTTGGCAGATGTCTTAGTTTCGCGCATGTGTTTGTTTGTTGGATGTGTTCGTTTGGCGGATGTGTTCGTTTGGCGGATGTCTTAGTTTGGTGGATGTCTTAGTTTAGCGCATGTGTTTGTTTGGCGGATGTGTTAATTTGGCAGATGTCTTAGCTTGGCGCATGTGTTTGTTTGGCGGATGTGTTAGTATGGCGGATGTCTTAGTTTGGCACATGTGTTTGTCTGGCGGATGTGTTAGTTTGGCGGATGTCTTAGTTTGGCGCATGTGTTTGTTTGGCGGATGTCTTAGTATGGCGGATGTCTTAGTTTGGCGCATGTGTTTGTTTGGCAGATGTGTTAGTTTGGCGGATGTCTGAGTTTGGCACATGTGTTTGTTTGGCGGATGTGTTCGTTTGGCGCTTGTGTTAGTTTGGCAGATGTCTTCGTTTGGCGCATGTGTTTGTTTGATGGATGTGTTTGTTTGGCGGATGTCTTAGTTTGGCAGATGTGTTCGTTTGGCGGATGTCTTAGTTTGGCGGATGTCTTAGTTTGGCGCATGTGTTTGTTTGGCAGATGTGTTAGTTTGGCAGATGTCTTAATTTGGCGCATGTGTTTGTTTGGCGGATGTCTTAGTTTCGTGCATGTGTTTGTTTGGCGGATGTGTTTGTTTGGCGGATGTCTTAGTTTGGCGCATGTGTTTGTTTGGCGGATGTGTACGTTTGGCGGATGTCTTTGTTTGGTGCATGTGTTTGTTGGGCAGATGTGTTCGTTTGACAGATGTCTTAGTTTGGCGCATATGTTTGTTTGTTGGATGGGTTAGTTTTGCAGATGTCTTAGTTTTGTGGGTGTCTTAGTTTGGTGCATGTGTTAGTTTGGCAGATGTCTTAGTTTGCCGCATGTGTTTGTTTGTTGGATGTGTTTGTTTGGTGCATGTGTTTGTTTGGCGGATATTTAAGTTTGGCGGATGTCTTTGTTTGGTGCATGTGTTTGTTGGGCAGATTTGTTAGTTTGGCAGATGTCTTAGTTTGGCGCATGTGTTTGTTTGTTGGATTTGTTAGTTTGGCAGATGTCTTAGTTTGGCGGGTGACTTCGTTTGGCGCATGTGTTAGTTTGGCAGATGTATTAGATTGGCGCATGTGTTTGTTTGGCGGATGTGTTTGTTTGGCGGATGTCCTAGTTTGGTGCATGTGTTTGTTTGGCGGATGTCTTAGTTTGGCACATGTGTTTGTTTGACGGATGTGTTAGTTTGGCGGATGTCTTAGTGTGGCAGATGTCTTAGTTTGGCGCATGTGTTTGATTGGCGGATGTGTTAGTTTGGCGGATGTCTTAGTTTGGCGCATGTGTTTGTTTGGCGGATGTGTTCGTTTGGCGGATGTCTGAGTTTGGCACATGTGTTTGTTTGGCAGATGTGTTAGTTTGGCGATGTCTGAGTTTGGCACATGTGTTTGTTTGGCAGATGTGTTAGTTTGGCGGATGTGTTAGTTTGGCGGATGTCTTAGTTTGGCGCATTGGTTTGTTTGGCGGATGTGTTAGTATGGCGGTTGTCTTTGTTTGGTGCATGTGTTTGTTGGGCAGATGTGTTAGTTTGACAGATGTCTTAGTTTGGCGCATGTGTTTGTTTGTTGGATGTGTTTGTTTGGCGGATGTGTTCGTTTTGGCGGATGTCTTAGTTTGGCGGATGTCTTAGTTTGGCGCATGTGTTTGTTTGGCGGGTGTGTTAGTTTGGCAGATGTCTTAATTTGGCGCACGTGTTTGTTTGGCGGATGTGTTAATTTGGTGGATGTCTTAGTTTCGCGCATGTGTTTGTTTGGCGGATGTGTTTGTTTGGCGGATGTCTTAGTTTGGGGCATGTGATTGTTTGGCGGAAGTCTTAGTTTGGCACATGTGTTTGTTTGGCGGATATGTAAGTTTGGCGGATGTCTTTGTTTGGCGCATGTGTTTGTTTGGCGGATGTGTTCGTTTGGCGGATGTCTTAGTTTAGCACGTGTGTTTGTTTGGCGGATGTCTTAGTTTGGCAGTTGTGTTAATTTGGCAGATGTGATAGTTTGGCGTATGTCTTAGTTTGGCGCATGTGTTTGTTTGGCGGATGTGTTAGTTTGGCAGATGTCTTAGTTTGGCGCATGTGTTTCTTTGGCGGATGTGTTCGTTTGGTGGATGTCTTAGTTTGGTGCATGTGATTGTTTGGCGGATGTCTTAGTTTGGTGCATGTGTTTGTTTGGCGGATATGTAAGTTTGGCGGATGTCTTTGTTTGGCGCATGTGTTTGTTTGGCGGATGTGTTCGTTTGGCGGATGTCTTAGTTTGGCACGTGTGTTTGTTTGGCGGATGTCTTAATTTGGCAGATGTGATAGTTTGGCGTATGTCTTAGTTTGGCGCATGTCTTAGTTTGGCAGTTGTGTTAATTTGGCAGATGTGATAGTTTGGTGTATGTCTTAGTTTGGCGCATGTGTTTGTGATGGTGGATGTGTTTGTTTGGCGGATGTCTTAGTTTGGTGCATGTGTTTGTCTGGCGGATGTCTTTGTTTGGTGCATGTGTTTGTTGGGCAGATGTGTTAGTTTGGCAGATGTCTTCGTATGGCGCATGTGTTTGTTTGGCGGATGTGTTTGTTTGGCGGATGTCTTAGTTTGGTGCATGTGCTTGTTTGGCGGATGTCTTAGTTTGGCGCATGTGTTTGTTTGGCGGATGTGTAAGTTTGGCAGATGTCTTTGTTTGGTGCATGTGTTTGTTTGTTCGATGTGTTAGTTTGGCAGATGTCTTAATTTGGCGCATGTGCTTGATTGGCGGATGTGTTAGTTTGGCGGATGTCTTAGTTTGGCGCATGTGTTTGTTTGGCGGATGTGTTCGTTTGGCGGATGTCTGAGTTTGGCACATGTGTTTGTTTGGCAGATGTGTTAGTTTGGCGATGTCTGAGTTTGGCACATGTGTTTGTTTGGCAGATGTGTTAGTTTGGCGGATGTGTTAGTTTGGCGGATGTCTTAGTTTGGCGCATTGGTTTGTTTGGCGGATGTGTTAGTATGGCGGTTGTCTTTGTTTGGTGCATGTGTTTGTTGGGCAGATGTGTTAGTTTGACAGATGTCTTAGTTTGGCGCATGTGTTTGTTTATTGGATGTATTTGTTTGGCGGATGTGTTCGTTTTGGCGGATGTCTTAGTTTGGCGGATGTCTTAGTTTGGCGCATGTGTTTGTTTGGCGGGTGTGTTAGTTTGGCAGATGTCTTAATTTGGCGCACGTGTTTGTTTGGCGGATGTGTTAATTTGGTGGATGTCTTAGTTTCGCGCATGTGTTTGTTTGGCGGATGTGTTTGTTTGGCGGATGTCTTAGTTTGGGGCATGTGATTGTTTGGCGGAAGTCTTAGTTTGGCGCATGTGTTTGTTTGGCGGATATGTAAGTTTGGCGGATGTCTTTGTTTGGCGCATGTGTTTGTTTGGCGGATGTGTTCGTTTGGCGGATGTCTTAGTTTGGCACGTGTGTTTGTTTGGCGGATGTCTTACTTTGGCAGATGTGATAGTTTGGCGTATGTCTTAGTTTGGCGCATGTCTTAGTTTGGCAGTTGTGTTAATTTGGCAGATGTGATAGTTTGGTGTATGTCTTAGTTTGGCGCATGTGTTTGTGATGGTGGATGTGTTTGTTTGGCGGATGTCTTAGTTTGGTGCATGTGTTTGTCTGGCGGATGTCTTTGTTTGGTGCATGTGTTTGTTGGGCAGATGTGTTAGTTTGGCAGATGTCTTCGTATGGCGCATGTGTTTGTATGGCGGATGTGTTTGTTTGGCGGATGTCTTAGTTTGGTGCATGTGCTTGTTTGGCGGATGTCTTAGTTTGGCGCATGTGTTTGTTTGGCGGATGTGTAAGTTTGGCAGATGTCTTTGTTTGGTGCATGTGTTTGTTTGTTCGATGTGTTAGTTTGGCAGATGTCTTAATTTGGCGCATGTGCTTGATTGGCGGATGTGTTAGTTTGGCGGATGTCTTAGTTTGGCGCATGTGTTTGTTTGGCGGATGTGTTCGTTTGGCGGATGTCTGAGTTTGGCACATGTGTTTGTTTGGCAGATGTGTTAGTTTGGCGATGTCTGAGTTTGGCACATGTGTTTGTTTGGCAGATGTGTTAGTTTGGCGGATGTGTTAGTTTGGCGGATGTCTTAGTTTGGCGCATTGGTTTGTTTGGCGGATGTGTTAGTATGGCGGTTGTCTTTGTTTGGTGCATGTGTTTGTTGGGCAGATGTGTTAGTTTGACAGATGTCTTAGTTTGGCGCATGTGTTTGTTTATTGGATGTATTTGTTTGGCGGATGTGTTCGTTTTGGCGGATGTCTTAGTTTGGCGGATGTCTTAGTTTGGCGCATGTGTTTGTTTGGCGGGTGTGTTAGTTTGGCAGATGTCTTAATTTGGCGCACGTGTTTGTTTGGCGGATGTGTTAATTTGGTGGATGTCTTAGTTTCGCGCATGTGTTTGTTTGGCGGATGTGTTTGTTTGGCGGATGTCTTAGTTTGGGGCATGTGATTGTTTGGCGGAAGTCTTAGTTTGGCGCATGTGTTTGTTTGGCGGATATGTAAGTTTGGCGGATGTCTTTGTTTGGCGCATGTGTTTGTTTGGCGGATGTGTTCGTTTGGCGGATGTCTTAGTTTGGCACGTGTGTTTGTTTGGCGGATGTCTTAGTTTGGCAGTTGTGTTAATTTGGCAGATGTGATAGTTTGGCGTATGTCTTAGTTTGGCGCATGTGTTTGTTTGGCGGATGTGTTAGTTTGGCAGATGTCTTAGTTTGGCGCATGTGTTTCTTTGGCGGATGTGTTCGTTTGGTGGATGTCTTAGTTTGGTGCATGTGATTGTTTGGCGGATGTCTTAGTTTGGCGCATGTGTTTGTTTGGCGGATATGTAAGTTTGGCGGATGTCTTTGTTTGGCGCATGTGTTTGTTTGGCGGATGTGTTCGTTTGGCGGATGTCTTAGTTTGGCACGTGTGTTTGTTTGGCGGATGTCTTAATTTGGCAGATGTGATAGTTTGGCGTATGTCTTAATTTGGCGCATGTCTTAGTTTGGCAGTTGTGTTAATTTGGCAGATGTGATAGTTTGGCGTATGTCTTAGTTTGGCGCATGTGTTTGTGATGGTGGATGTGTTTGTTTGGCGGATGTCTTAGTTTGGTGCATGTGTTTGTCTGACGGATGTCTTTGTTTGGTGCATGTGTTTGTTGGGCAGATGTGTTAGTTTGGCATATGTCTTCGTATGGCGCATGTGTTTGTTTGGCGGATGTGTTTGTTTGGCGGATGTCTTCGTTTGGTGCATGTGTTTGTTTGGCGGATGTCTTAGTTTGGCGCATGTGTTTTTTTTTTGGATGTGTTTGTTTGGCGGATGTGTTAGTTTGGCAGATGTCTTAGTTTGGCGCATGTGTTTGTTTGGCGGATGTGTTAGTTTGGCGGATGTCTTAGTTTGGTGCATGTGTTTGTTTGGCGGATGTCTTAGTTTGGCGCATGTGTTTGTTTGGCGGATGTGTAAGTTTGGCGGATGTCTTTGTTTGGTGCATGTGTTTGTTGGGCAGATGTGTTAGTTTGACAGATGTCTTAGTTTGGCACATGTGTTTGTTTGTTGGATGTGTTAGTTTGGCAGATGTCTTAGTTTCGCGCATGTGTTTGTTTGTTGGATGTGTTCGTTTGGCGGATGTGTTCGTTTGGCAGATGTCTTAGTTTGGTGGATGTCTTAGTTTAGCGCATGTGTTTGTTTGGCGGATGTGTTAATTTGGCAGATGTCTTAGCTTGGCGCATGTGTTTGTTTGGCGGATGTGTTAGTATGGCGGATGTCTTAGTTTGGCACATGTGTTTGTCTGGCGGATGTGTTAGTTTGGCGGATGTCTTAGTTTGGCGCATGTGTTTGTTTGGCGGATGTCTTAGTATGGCGGATGTCTTAGTTTGGCGCATGTGTTTGTTTGGCAGATGTGTTAGTTTGGCGGATGTCTGAGTTTGGCACATGTGTTTGTTTGGCGGATGTGTTCGTTTGGCGCTTGTGTTAGTTTGGCAGATGTCTTCGTTTGGCGCATGTGTTTGTTTGATGGATGTGTTTGTTTGGCGGATGTCTTAGTTTGGCAGATGTGTTCGTTTGGCGGATGTCTTAGTTTGGCGGATGTCTTAGTTTGGCGCATGTGTTTGTTTGGCAGATGTGTTAGTTTGGCAGATGTCTTAATTTGGCGCATGTGTTTGTTTGGCGGATGTCTTAGTTTCGTGCATGTGTTTGTTTGGCGGATGTGTTTGTTTGGCGGATGTCTTAGTTTGGCGCATGTGTTTGTTTGGCGGATGTGTACGTTTGGCGGATGTCTTTGTTTGGTGCATGTGTTTGTTGGGCAGATGTGTTCGTTTGACAGATGTCTTAGTTTGGCGCATATGTTTGTTTGTTGGATGGGTTAGTTTTGCAGATGTCTTAGTTTTGTGGGTGTCTTAGTTTGGTGCATGTGTTAGTTTGGCAGATGTCTTAGTTTGCCGCATGTGTTTGTTTGTTGGATGTGTTTGTTTGGTGCATGTGTTTGTTTGGCGGATATTTAAGTTTGGCGGATGTCTTTGTTTGGTGCATGTGTTTGTTGGGCAGATTTGTTAGTTTGGCAGATGTCTTAGTTTGGCGCATGTGTTTGTTTGTTGGATTTGTTAGTTTGGCAGATGTCTTAGTTTGGCGGGTGACTTCGTTTGGCGCATGTGTTAGTTTGGCAGATGTATTAGATTGGCGCATGTGTTTGTTTGGCGGATGTATTTGTTTGGCGGATGTCCTAGTTTGGTGCATGTGTTTGTTTGGCGGATGTCTTAGTTTGGCGCATGTGTTTGTTTGACGGATGTGTTAGTTTGGCGGATGTCTTAGTGTGGCGGATGTCTTAGTTTGGCGCATGTGTTTGATTGGCGGATGTGTTAGTTTGGCGGATGTCTTAGTTTGGCGCATGTGTTTGTTTGGCGGATGTGTTCGTTTGGCGGATGTCTGAGTTTGGCACATGTGTTTGTTTGGCAGATGTGTTAGTTTGGCGATGTCTGAGTTTGGCACATGTGTTTGTTTGGCAGATGTGTTAGTTTGGCGGATGTGTTAGTTTGGCGGATGTCTTAGTTTGGCGCATTGGTTTGTTTGGCGGATGTGTTAGTATGGCGGTTGTCTTTGTTTGGTGCATGTGTTTGTTGGGCAGATGTGTTAGTTTGACAGATGTCTTAGTTTGGCGCATGTGTTTGTTTGTTGGATGTGTTTGTTTGGCGGATGTGTTCGTTTTGGCGGATGTCTTAGTTTGGCGGATGTCTTAGTTTGGCGCATGTGTTTGTTTGGCGGGTGTGTTAGTTTGGCAGATGTCTTAATTTGGCGCACGTGTTTGTTTGGCGGATGTGTTAATTTGGTGGATGTCTTAGTTTCGCGCATGTGTTTGTTTGGCGGATGTGTTTGTTTGGCGGATGTCTTAGTTTGGGGCATGTGATTGTTTGGCGGAAGTCTTAGTTTGGCGCATGTGTTTGTTTGGCGGATATGTAAGTTTGGCGGATGTCTTTGTTTGGCGCATGTGTTTGTTTGGCGGATGTGTTCGTTTGGCGGATGTCTTAGTTTGGCACGTGTGTTTGTTTGGCGGATGTCTTAGTTTGGCAGTTGTGTTAATTTGGCAGATGTGATAGTTTGGCGTATGTCTTAGTTTGGCGCATGTGTTTGTTTGGCGGATGTGTTAGTTTGGCAGATGTCTTAGTTTGGCGCATGTGTTTCTTTGGCGGATGTGTTCGTTTGGTGGATGTCTTAGTTTGGTGCATGTGATTGTTTGGCGGATGTCTTAGTTTGGTGCATGTGTTTGTTTGGCGGATATGTAAGTTTGGCGGATGTCTTTGTTTGGCGCATGTGTTTGTTTGGCGGATGTGTTCGTTTGGCGGATGTCTTAGTTTGGCACGTGTGTTTGTTTGGCGGATGTCTTAATTTGGCAGATGTGATAGTTTGGCGTATGTCTTAGTTTGGCGCATGTCTTAGTTTGGCAGTTGTGTTAATTTGGCAGATGTGATAGTTTGGTGTATGTCTTAGTTTGGCGCATGTGTTTGTGATGGTGGATGTGTTTGTTTGGCGGATGTCTTAGTTTGGTGCATGTGTTTGTCTGGCGGATGTCTTTGTTTGGTGCATGTGTTTGTTGGGCAGATGTGTTAGTTTGGCAGATGTCTTCGTATGGCGCATGTGTTTGTTTGGCGGATGTGTTTGTTTGGCGGATGTCTTAGTTTGGTGCATGTGCTTGTTTGGCGGATGTCTTAGTTTGGCGCATGTGTTTGTTTGGCGGATGTGTAAGTTTGGCAGATGTCTTTGTTTGGTGCATGTGTTTGTTTGTTCGATGTGTTAGTTTGGCAGATGTCTTAATTTGGCGCATGTGCTTGATTGGCGGATGTGTTAGTTTGGCGGATGTCTTAGTTTGGCGCATGTGTTTGTTTGGCGGATGTGTTCGTTTGGCGGATGTCTGAGTTTGGCACATGTGTTTGTTTGGCAGATGTGTTAGTTTGGCGATGTCTGAGTTTGGCACATGTGTTTGTTTGGCAGATGTGTTAGTTTGGCGGATGTGTTAGTTTGGCGGATGTCTTAGTTTGGCGCATTGGTTTGTTTGGCGGATGTGTTAGTATGGCGGTTGTCTTTGTTTGGTGCATGTGTTTGTTGGGCAGATGTGTTAGTTTGACAGATGTCTTAGTTTGGCGCATGTGTTTGTTTATTGGATGTATTTGTTTGGCGGATGTGTTCGTTTTGGCGGATGTCTTAGTTTGGCGGATGTCTTAGTTTGGCGCATGTGTTTGTTTGGCGGGTGTGTTAGTTTGGCAGATGTCTTAATTTGGCGCACGTGTTTGTTTGGCGGATGTGTTAATTTGGTGGATGTCTTAGTTTCGCGCATGTGTTTGTTTGGCGGATGTGTTTGTTTGGCGGATGTCTTAGTTTGGGGCATGTGATTGTTTGGCGGAAGTCTTAGTTTGGCGCATGTGTTTGTTTGGCGGATATGTAAGTTTGGCGGATGTCTTTGTTTGGCGCATGTGTTTGTTTGGCGGATGTGTTCGTTTGGCGGATGTCTTAGTTTGGCACGTGTGTTTGTTTGGCGGATGTCTTAGTTTGGCAGTTGTGTTAATTTGGCAGATGTGATAGTTTGGCGTATGTCTTAGTTTGGCGCATGTGTTTGTTTGGCGGATGTGTTAGTTTGGCAGATGTCTTAGTTTGGCGCATGTGTTTCTTTGGCGGATGTGTTCGTTTGGTGGATGTCTTAGTTTGGTGCATGTGATTGTTTGGCGGATGTCTTAGTTTGGCGCATGTGTTTGTTTGGCGGATATGTAAGTTTGGCGGATGTCTTTGTTTGGCGCATGTGTTTGTTTGGCGGATGTGTTCGTTTGGCGGATGTCTTAGTTTGGCACGTGTGTTTGTTTGGCGGATGTCTTAATTTGGCAGATGTGATAGTTTGGCGTATGTCTTAATTTGGCGCATGTCTTAGTTTGGCAGTTGTGTTAATTTGGCAGATGTGATAGTTTGGCGTATGTCTTAGTTTGGCGCATGTGTTTGTGATGGTGGATGTGTTTGTTTGGCGGATGTCTTAGTTTGGTGCATGTGTTTGTCTGACGGATGTCTTTGTTTGGTGCATGTGTTTGTTGGGCAGATGTGTTAGTTTGGCATATGTCTTCGTATGGCGCATGTGTTTGTTTGGCGGATGTGTTTGTTTGGCGGATGTCTTCGTTTGGTGCATGTGTTTGTTTGGCGGATGTCTTAGTTTGGCGCATGTGTTTGTTTGGCGGATGTGTAAGTTTGGCAGATGTCTTTGTTTGGTGCATGTGTTTGTTTGTTCGATGTGTTAGTTTGGCAGATGTCTTAATTTGGCGCATGTGCTCGTTTGGCGGATGTCTTAGTTTGGCCCATGTGTTTGTTTGGTGGATGTCTTAGTTTGGCAGATGTGTTAGTTTGGTGGATGTGTTAGTTTGGCGCATGTGTTTGTTTGGCGGATGTGTTAGTTTGGCAGATGTCTTAGTTTGGCGCATGTGTTTGTTTGGCGGATGTGTTTGTTTGGCTGATGTGTTAGTTTGGCGGATGTCTTAGTTTGGCGCATGTGTTTGTTTGCGGATGTGTTAGCATGGCGGATGTCTTAGTTTGGCACATGTGTTTGTTTGGCGGATGTGTTAGTTTGACGGATGTCTTAGTTTGGCGCATGTGTTTGTTTGGCGGATGTGTTAAGTTTGGCGGATGACTTAGTTTGGTGCATGTGTTTGTTTTTGCAGATGTGTTCATTTGGCGGATGTCTTAGTTTCGCGCATGTGTTTGTTTGGCGGATGTGTTAGCATGGCGGATGTCTTAGTTTGGCGCATGTGTTTGTTTGGCGGATGTGTTAGTTTGGCGGATGTCTTAGTTTGGCGCATGTGTTTGTTTGGCGGATGTCTTAGTTTGGCGGATGTCTTAGTTTGGCGCATGTGTTTGTTTGGCGGATGTGTTCGTTTGGCACATGTCTTAGTTTGGTGAAAGTGTTTGTTTGGCGGATGTGTTAGTTTGGCGGATGTCTTAGTTTGGCGCATGTGTGTGTTTGGCGGATGTGTTTGTTTGGTGGATGCCTTAGTTTGGTGCATGTGTTTGTTTGGCGGATGTCTTAGTTTGGTGCATGTGTTTGTTTGGCGGATGTGTTAGTTTGGCGGATGTCTTAGTTTGGCGCATGTGTTTGTTTGGCGGATGTGTTAGTATGGCGGATGTCTTAGTTTGGCGCATGTGTTTGTTTGGCGGATGTGTTAGTTTGGCGGATGTCTTCGTTTGGCGCATGTGTTTGTTTGGTGGATGTGTTTGTTTGGCCGATATCTAAGTTTGGCAGATGTGTTCGTTTGGCGGATGTCTTAGTTTGGCGCATGTGTTTGTTTGGCGGATGTGTTAATTTGGCAGATGTCTTGGTTTGGCGCACGTGTTTGTTTGGTGGCTGTGATCGTTTGGTGGATGTCTTAGTTTCGCGCATGTGTTTGTTTGGCGGATGTGTTTGTTTGGCAGATGTCTTAGTTTGGTGCATGTGTTTGTTTGGCGGATGTGTTTGTTTGGCGGATGTGTTAGTTAAGCAGATGTCTTAGTTTGGCGCATGTGTTTGTTTGGTGGATGTGTTCGTTTGGCGGATGGCTTAGTTACGCGCATGTGTTTGTTTGGCGGATGTGTTTGTTTGGCTGATGTGTTAGTTTGGCTGATGTCTTAGTTTGGCGCATGTGTTTGTTTTGTGGATGTGTTATTTGGCGGATGTCTTAGTTTGACGCATGTGTTTGTTTGGCGAATGTGTTAGTTTGGCGGATGTCTGAGTTTGGCACATGTGTTTGTTTGGCGGATGTGTTTGTTTGGCGGATGTCTTAGTTTGGCGCATGTGTTTGTTTGGCGGATGTGTTAATTTGGCGGATGTCTTAATTTGGCGCATGTGTTTGTTTGGCGGATGTGTTCGTTTGGCGCATGTCTTAGTTTGGTGAAAGTGTGTGTTTGGCGGATGTCTTACTTTGGCGCATGTGTTTGTTTGGCGCATGTGTTTGTTTGGCGGATGTGTTTGTTTGGCGGATGTCTTAGTTTGGCGCATGTGTTTGTTTGGCGGATGTGTTAATTTGGCGGATGTCTTAATTTGGCGCATGTGTTTGTTTGGCGGATGTGTTCGTTTGGCGCATGTCTTAGTTTGGTGAAAGTGTGTGTTTGGCGGATGTCTTAGTTTGGCGCATGTGTTTGTTTGGCGGATGTGTTAATTTGGCGGATGTCTTAGTTTGGCGCATGTGTTTGTTTGGCGGATGTGTTAGTTTGGCGGATGTCTTAGTTTGGCGCATGTGTGTGTTTGGCGGATGTCTTAGTTTGGCGCATGTGTTTGTTTGGCGGATGTGTTCGTTTGGCGCATGTCTTAGTTTGGTGAAAGTGTTTGTTTGGCGGATGTGTTTGTTTGGTGGATGCCTTAGTTTGGCGCATGTGTTTGTTTGGCGGATGTCTTAGTTTGGCGCATGTGTTTGTTTGGCGGATGTGTTAGTTTGGCGGATGTCTGAGTTTGGCACATGTGTTTGTTTGGCGGATGTGTTAGTTTGGCGGATGTCTGAGTTTGGCACATGTGTTTGTTTGGCGGATGTGTTAGTTTGGCGGATGTCTGAGTTTGGCATATGTGTTTGTTTGGCGGATGTGTTCGTTTGGCGCATGTGTTAGTTTGGCGGATGTCTTAGTTTGGCGCATGTGTTTGTTTGGCGGATGTGTTTGTTTGGTGGATGTCTTAGTTTGGCAGATGTGTTAGTTTGGCAGATGTCTTAGTTTGGCGGATGTCTTAGTTTGGCGCATGTGTTTGTTTGGCAGATGTGTTAGTTTGGCAGATGTCTTAATTTGGCGCACGTGTTTGTTGGGCGGATGTGTTTGTTTGGCGGGTTTCTTAGTTTGGTGCCTGTGTTAGTTTGGCAGATGCCTTAGTTTGGCGCATGTGTTTGTTTGTTGGATGTGTTTGTTTGGCGGATGTGTTCATTTTGGCGGATGTCTTAGTTTGGCGGATGTCTTAGTTTGGCGCATGTGTTTGTTTGGCGGGTGTGTTAGTTTGGCAGATGTCTTAATTTGGCACACGTGTTTGTTTGGCGGATGTGTTCATTTGGTGCATGTCTTAGTTTCGCGCATGTGTTTGTTTGGCGGATGTGTTTGTTTGGCGGATGTCTTAGTTTGGGGCATGTGATTGTTTGGCGGATGTCTTAGTTTGGCGCATGTGTTTGTTTGGCGGATATGTAAGTTTGGCGGATGTCTTTGTTTGGCGCATGTGTTTGTTTGGCGGATGTGTTCGTTTGGCGGATGTCTTAGTTTGGCACGTGTGTTTGTTTGGCGGATGTCTTCGTTTGGCAGTTGTGTTAATTTGGCAGATGTGATAGTTTGGCGTATGTCTTAGTTTGGCGCATGTGTTTGTTTGGCGGATGTGTTAGTTTGGCAGATGTCTTAGTTTGGCGCATGTGTTTGTTTGGCGGATGTGTTCGTTTGGCGGATGTCTTAGTTTCGCGCATGTGTTTGTGATGGTGGATGTGTTTGTTTGGCGGATGTCTTAGTTTGGTGCATGTGTTTGTCTGGCGGATGTCTTTGTTTGGTGCATGTGTTTGTTGGGCAGATGTGTTAGTTTGGCAGATGTCTTCGTATGGCGCATGTGTTTGTTTGGCGGATGTGTTTGTTTGGCGGATGTCTTCGTTTGGTGCATGTGTTTGTTTGGCGGATGTCTTAGTTTGGCGCATGTGTTTGTTTGGCGGATGTGTAAGTTTGGCGGATGTCTTTGTTTGGTGCATGTGTTTGTTTGACGGATGTGTTAGTTTGGCGGATGTCTTAGTGTGGCGGATGTCTTAGTTTGGCGCATGTGTTTGATTGGCGGATGTGTTAGTTTGGCGGATGTCTTAGTTTGGCGCATGTGTTTGTTTGGCGGATGTGTTCGTTTGGCGGATGTCTGAGTTTGGCACATGTGTTTGTTTGGCAGATGTGTTAGTTTGGCGATGTCTGAGTTTGGCACATGTGTTTGTTTGGCAGATGTGTTAGTTTGGCGGATGTGTTAGTTTGGCGGATGTCTTAGTTTGGCGCATTGGTTTGTTTGGCGGATGTGTTAGTATGGCGGTTGTCTTTGTTTGGTGCATGTGTTTGTTGGGCAGATGTGTTAGTTTGACAGATGTCTTAGTTTGGCGCATGTGTTTGTTTGTTGGATGTGTTTGTTTGGCGGATGTGTTCGTTTTGGCGGATGTCTTAGTTTGGCGGATGTCTTAGTTTGGCGCATGTGTTTGTTTGGCGGGTGTGTTAGTTTGGCAGATGTCTTAATTTGGCGCACGTGTTTGTTTGGCGGATGTGTTAATTTGGTGGATGTCTTAGTTTCGCGCATGTGTTTGTTTGGCGGATGTGTTTGTTTGGCGGATGTCTTAGTTTGGGGCATGTGATTGTTTGGCGGAAGTCTTAGTTTGGCGCATGTGTTTGTTTGGCGGATATGTAAGTTTGGCGGATGTCTTTGTTTGGCGCATGTGTTTGTTTGGCGGATGTGTTCGTTTGGCGGATGTCTTAGTTTGGCACGTGTGTTTGTTTGGCGGATGTCTTAGTTTGGCAGTTGTGTTAATTTGGCAGATGTGATAGTTTGGCGTATGTCTTAGTTTGGCGCATGTGTTTGTTTGGCGGATGTGTTAGTTTGGCAGATGTCTTAGTTTGGCGCATGTGTTTCTTTGGCGGATGTGTTCGTTTGGTGGATGTCTTAGTTTGGTGCATGTGATTGTTTGGCGGATGTCTTAGTTTGGCGCATGTGTTTGTTTGGCGGATATGTAAGTTTGGCGGATGTCTTTGTTTGGCGCATGTGTTTGTTTGGCGGATGTGTTCGTTTGGCGGATGTCTTAGTTTGGCACGTGTGTTTGTTTGGCGGATGTCTTAATTTGGCAGATGTGATAGTTTGGCGTATGTCTTAGTTTGGCGCATGTCTTAGTTTGGCAGTTGTGTTAATTTGGCAGATGTGATAGTTTGGTGTATGTCTTAGTTTGGCGCATGTGTTTGTGATGGTGGATGTGTTTGTTTTGCGGATGTCTTAGTTTGGTGCATGTGTTTGTCTGGCGGATGTCTTTGTTTGGTGCATGTGTTTGTTGGGCAGATGTGTTAGTTTGGCAGATGTCTTCGTATGGCGCATGTGTTTGTTTGGCGGATGTGTTTGTTTGGCGGATGTCTTCGTTTGGTGCATGTGTTTGTTTGGCGGATGTCTTAGTTTGGCGCATGTGTTTGTTTGGCGGATGTGTAAGTTTGGCAGATGTCTTTGTTTGGTGCATGTGTTTGTTTGTTCGATGTGTTAGTTTGGCAGATGTCTTAATTTGGCGCATGTGCTTGATTGGCGGATGTGTTAGTTTGGCGGATGTCTTAGTTTGGCGCATGTGTTTGTTTGGCGGATGTGTTCGTTTGGCGGATGTCTGAGTTTGGCACATGTGTTTGTTTGGCAGATGTGTTAGTTTGGCGATGTCTGAGTTTGGCACATGTGTTTGTTTGGCAGATGTGTTAGTTTGGCGGATGTGTTAGTTTGGCGGATGTCTTAGTTTGGCGCATTGGTTTGTTTGGCGGATGTGTTAGTATGGCGGTTGTCTTTGTTTGGTGCATGTGTTTGTTGGGCAGATGTGTTAGTTTGACAGATGTCTTAGTTTGGCGCATGTGTTTGTTTGTTGGATGTGTTTGTTTGGCGGATGTGTTCGTTTTGGCAGAAGTCTTAGTTTGGCGGATGTCTTAGTTTGGCGCATGTGTTTGTTTGGCGGGTGTGTTAGTTTGGCAGATGTCTTAATTTGGCGCACGTGTTTGTTTGGCGGATGTGTTAATTTGGTGGATGTCTTAGTTTCGCGCATGTGTTTGTTTGGCGGATGTGTTTGTTTGGCGGATGTCTTAGTTTGGGGCATGTGATTGTTTGGCGGAAGTCTTAGTTTGGCGCATGTGTTTGTTTGGCGGATATGTAAGTTTGGCGGATGTCTTTGTTTGGCGCATGTGTTTGTTTGGCGGATGTGTTCGTTTGGCGGATGTCTTAGTTTGGCACGTGTGTTTGTTTGGCGGATGTCTTAGTTTGGCAGTTGTGTTAATTTGGCAGATGTGATAGTTTGGCGTATGTCTTAGTTTGGCGCATGTGTTTGTTTGGCGGATGTGTTAGTTTGGCAGATGTCTTAGTTTGGCGCATGTGTTTCTTTGGTGGATGTGTTCGTTTGGTGGATGTCTTAGTTTGGTGCATGTGATTGTTTGGCGGATGTCTTAGTTTGGCGCATGTGTTTGTTTGGCGGATATGTAAGTTTGGCGGATGTCTTTGTTTGGCGCATGTGTTTGTTTGGCGGATGTGTTCGTTTGGCGGATGTCTTAGTTTGGCACGTGTGTTTGTTTGGCGGATGTCTTAATTTGGCAGATGTGATAGTTTGGCGTATGTCTTAGTTTGGCGCATGTCTTAGTTTGGCAGTTGTGTTAATTTGGCAGATGTGATAGTTTGGCGTATGTCTTAGTTTGGCGCATGTGTTTGTGATGGTGGATGTGTTTGTTTGGCGGATGTCTTAGTTTGGTGCATGTGTTTGTCTGACGGATGTCTTTGTTTGGTGCATGTGTTTGTTGGGCAGATGTGTTAGTTTGGCATATGTCTTCGTATGGCGCATGTGTTTGTTTGGCGGATGTGTTTGTTTGGCGGATGTCTTCGTTTGGTGCATGTGTTTGTTTGGCGGATGTCTTAGTTTGGCGCATGTGTTTGTTTGGCGGATGTGTAAGTTTGGCAGATGTCTTTGTTTGGTGCATGTGTCTGTTTGTTCGATGTGTTAGTTTGGCAGATGTCTTAATTTGGCGCATGTGCTCGTTTGGCGGATGTCTTAGTTTGGCCCATGTGTTTGTTTGGTGGATGTCTTAGTTTGGCAGATGTGTTAGTTTGGTGGATGTGTTAGTTTGGCGCATGTGTTTGTTTGGCGGATGTGTTAGTTTGGCAGATGTCTTAGTTTGGCGCATGTGTTTGTTTGGCGGATGTGTTTGTTTGGCTGATGTGTTAGTTTGGCGGATGTCTTAGTTTGGCGCATGTGTTTGTTTGCGGATGTGTTAGCATGGCGGATGTCTTAGTTTGGCACATGTGTTTGTTTGGCGGATGTGTTAGTTTGACGGATGTCTTAGTTTGGCGCATGTGTTTGTTTGGCGGATGTGTTAAGTTTGGCGGATGACTTAGTTTGGTGCATGTGTTTGTTTTTGCAGATGTGTTCATTTGGCGGATGTCTTAGTTTCGCGCATGTGTTTGTTTGGCGGATGTGTTAGCATGGCGGATGTCTTAGTTTGGCGCATGTGTTTGTTTGGCGGATGTGTTAGTTTGGCGGATGTCTTAGTTTGGCGCATGTGTTTGTTTGGCGGATGTCTTAGTTTGGCGGATGTCTTAGTTTGGCGCATGTGTTTGTTTGGCGGATGTGTTCGTTTGGCACATGTCTTAGTTTGGTGAAAGTGTTTGTTTGGCGGATGTGTTAGTTTGGCGGATGTCTTAGTTTGGCGCATGTGTGTGTTTGGCGGATGTGTTTGTTTGGTGGATGCCTTAGTTTGGTGCATGTGTTTGTTTGGCGGATGTCTTAGTTTGGTGCATGTGTTTGTTTGGCGGATGTGTTAGTTTGGCGGATGTCTTAGTTTGGCGCATGTGTTTGTTTGGCGGATGTGTTAGTATGGCGGATGTCTTAGTTTGGCGCATGTGTTTGTTTGGCGGATGTGTTAGTTTGGCGGATGTCTGAGTTTGTCACATGTGTTTGTTTGGCGGATGTGTTCGTTTGGCGCATGTGTTAGTTTGGCGGATGTCTTAGTTTGACGCATGTGTTTGTTTGGCGGATGTGTTTGTCTGGCAGATGTCTTACTTTGGCGCATGTGTTTGTTTGGTGGATGTGTTTGTTTGGCAGATGTCTTAGTTTGGCGGATGTGTTAGTATGGCGGATGTCTTAGTTTGGCGCATGTGTTTGTTTGGTGGATGTGTTAGTTTGGCGGAAGTCTGAGTTTTGCACATGTGTTTGTTTGGCGGATGTGTTAGTTTGGCGGATGTCTTCGTTTGGCGCATGTGTTTGTTTGGTGGATGTGTTTGTTTGGCCGATATCTAAGTTTGGCAGATGTGTTCGTTTGGCGGATGTCTTAGTTTGGCGCATGTGTTTGTTTGGCGGATGTGTTAATTTGGCAGATGTCTTGGTTTGGCGCACGTGTTTGTTTGGTGGCTGTGATCGTTTGGTGGATGTCTTAGTTTCGCGCATGTGTTTGTTTGGCGGATGTGTTTGTTTGGCAGATGTCTTAGTTTGGTGCATGTGTTTGTTTGGCGGATGTGTTTGTTTGGCGGATGTGTTAGTTTAGCAGATGTCTTAGTTTGGCGCATGTGTTTGTTTGGCGGATGTGTTCGTTTGGCGGATGGCTTAGTTACGCGCATGTGTTTGTTTGGCGGATGTCTTAGTTTCGCGCACGTGTTTGTGATGGTGGATATGTTTGTTTGGCGGATGTCTTAGTTTGGTGCATGTGTTTGTCTGGCGGATGTCTTTGTTTGGTGCATGTGTTTGTTGGGCAGATGTGTTAGTTTGGCGGATGTCTGAGTTTGGCACATGTGTTTGTTTGGCGGATGTGTTGGTTTGGCGGGTGTATTAGTTTGGCGCAAGTGTTTCTTTGGTGGTTGTGTTAGTGTGGCGGATGTCTTAGTTTGGCGCATGTGTTTGTTTGGTGGATTTGTTAGTTTGACGGATGTCTTAGTTTGGCAAAAGTGTTTATTTGGCGGATGTGTTCGTTTGGCGCATGTGTTTGTTTGGCGGATGTGTTTGTTTGGCGGATGTCTTACTTTGGCGCATGTGTTTGTTTGGCGCATGTGTTTGTTTGGCGGATGTGTTTGTTTGGCGGATGTCTTAGTTTGGCGCATGTGTTTGTTTGGCGGATGTGTTAATTTGGCGGATGTCTTAATTTGGCGCATGTGTTTGTTTGGCGGATGTGTTCGTTTGGCGCATGTCTTAGTTTGGTGAAAGTGTGTGTTTGGCGGATGTCTTAGTTTGGCGCATGTGTTTGTTTGGCGGATGTGTTAATTTGGCGGATGTCTTAGTTTGGCGCATGTGTTTGTTTGGCGGATGTGTTAGTTTGGCGGATGTCTTAGTTTGGCGCATGTGTGTGTTTGGCGGATGTCTTAGTTTGGCGCATGTGTTTGTTTGGCGGATGTGTTCGTTTGGCGCATGTCTTAGTTTGGTGAAAGTGTTTGTTTGGCGGATGTGTTTGTTTGGTGGATGCCTTAGTTTGGCGCATGTGTTTGTTTGGCGGATGTCTTAGTTTGGCGCATGTGTTTGTTTGGCGGATGTGTTAGTTTGGCGGATGTCTGAGTTTGGCACATGTGTTTGTTTGGCGGATGTGTTAGTTTGGCGGATGTCTGAGTTTGGCACATGTGTTTGTTTGGCGGATGTGTTAGTTTGGCGGATGTCTGAGTTTGGCATGTGTGTTTGTTTGGCGGATGTGTTCGTTTGGCGCATGTGTTAGTTTGGCGGATGTCTTAGTTTGGCGCATGTGTTTGTTTGGCGGATGTGTTTGTTTGGTGGATGTCTTAGTTTGGCAGATGTGTTAGTTTGGCAGATGTCTTAGTTTGGCGGATGTCTTAGTTTGGCGCATGTGTTTGTTTGGCAGATGTGTTAGTTTGGCAGATGTCTTAATTTGGCGCACGTGTTTGTTGGGCGGATGTGTTTGTTTGGCGGGTTTCTTAGTTTGGTGCCTGTGTTAGTTTGGCAGATGCCTTAGTTTGGCGCATGTGTTTGTTTGTTGGATGTGTTTGTTTGGCGGATGTGTTCATTTTGGCGGATGTCTTAGTTTGGCGGATGTCTTAGTTTGGCGCATTTGTTTGTTTGGCGGGTGTGTTAGTTTGGCAGATGTCTTAATTTGGCACACGTGTTTGTTTGGCGGATGTGTTCATTTGGTGGATGTCTTAGTTTCGCGCATGTGTTTGTTTGGCGGATGTGTTTGTTTGGCGGATGTCTTAGTTTGGGGCATGTGATTGTTTGGCGGATGTCTTAGTTTGGCGCATGTGTTTGTTTGGCGGATATGTAAGTTTGGCGGATGTCTTTGTTTGGCGCATGTGTTTGTTTGGCGGATGTGTTCGTTTGGCGGATGTCTTAGTTTGGCACGTGTGTTTGTTTGGCGGATGTCTTCGTTTGGCAGTTGTGTTAATTTGGCAGATGTGATAGTTTGGCGTATGTCTTAGTTTGGCGCATGTGTTTGTTTGGCGGATGTGTTAGTTTGGCAGATGTCTTAGTTTGGCGCATGTGTTTGTTTGGCGGATGTGTTCGTTTGGCGGATGTCTTAGTTTCGCGCACGTGTTTGTGATGGTGGATGTGTTTGTTTGGCGGATGTCTTAGTTTGGTGCATGTGTTTGTCTGGCGGATGTCTTTGTTTGGTGCATGTGTTTGTTGGGCAGATGTGTTAGTTTGGCAGATGTCTTCGTATGGCGCATGTGTTTGTTTGGCGGATGTGTTTGTTTGGCGGATGTCTTCGTTTGGTGCATGTGTTGGTTTGGCGGATGTCTTAGTTTGGCGCATGTGTTTGTTTGGCGGATGTGTAAGTTTGGCGGATGTCTTTGTTTGGTGCATGTGTTTGTTTGTTCGATGTGTTAGTTTGGCAGATGTCTTAATTTGGCGCATGTGCTCGTTTGGCGGATGTCTTAGTTTGGCCCATGTGTTTGTTTGGTGGATGTCTTAGTTTGGCAGATGTGTTAGTTTGGCGGATGAGTTAGTTTGGCGCACGTGTTTGTTTGGCGGATGTGTTAGTTTGGCAGATGTCTTAGTTTGGCGCATGTGTTTGTTTGGCGGATGTGTTTGTTTGGCTGATGTGTTAGTTTGGCGGATGTCTTAGTTTGGCGCATGTGTTTGTTTGGTGGATGTGTTAGTTTGGCGGATGTGTTAGTTTGGCGGATGTCTTAGTTTGGCGCATGTGTTTGTTTGCGGATGTGTTAGCATGGCGGATGTCTTAGTTTGGCGCATGTGTTTGTTTGGTGGATGTGTTAGTTTGGCGGATGTGTTAGTTTGGCGGATGTCTTAGTTTGGCGCATGTGTTTGTTTGCGGATGTGTTAGCATGGCGGATGTCTTAGTTTGGCGCATGTGTTTGTTTGGCGGATGTGTTCGTTTGGTGGATGTCTTAGTTTGGTGCATGTGATTGTTTGGCGGATGTCTTAGTTTGGCGCATGTGTTTGTTTGGCGGATATGTAAGTTTGGCGGATGTCTTTGTTTGGCGCATGTGTTTGTTTGGCGGATGTGTTCGTTTGGCGGATGTCTTAGTTTGGCAAGTGTGTTTGTTTGGCGGATGTCTTAATTTGGCAGATGTGATAGTTTGGCGTATGTCTTAATTTGGCGCATGTCTTAGTTTGGCAGTTGTGTTAATTTGGCAGATGTGATAGTTTGGCGTATGTCTTAGTTTGGCGCATGTGTTTGTGATGGTGGATGTGTTTGTTTGGCGGATGTCTTAGTTTGGTGCATGTGTTTGTCTGACGGATGTCTTTGTTTGGTGCATGTGTTTGTTGGGCAGATGTGTTAGTTTGGCATATGTCTTCGTATGGCGCATGTGTTTGTTTGGCGGATGTGTTTGTTTGGCGGATGTCTTCGTTTGGTGCATGTGTTTGTTTGGCGGATGTCTTAGTTTGGCGCATGTGTTTGTTTGGCGGATGTGTAAGTTTGGCAGATGTCTTTGTTTGGTGCATGTGTTTGTTTGTTCGATGTGTTAGTTTGGCAGATGTCTTAATTTGGCGCATGTGCTCGTTTGGCGGATGTCTTAGTTTGGCCCATGTGTTTGTTTGGTGGATGTCTTAGTTTGGCAGATGTGTTAGTTTGGTGGATGTGTTAGTTTGGCGCATGTGTTTGTTTGGCGGATGTGTTAGTTTGGCAGATGTCTTAGTTTGGCGCATGTGTTTGTTTGGCGGATGTGTTTGTTTGGCTGATGTGTTAGTTTGGCGGATGTCTTAGTTTGGCGCATGTGTTTGTTTGCGGATGTGTTAGCATGGCGGATGTCTTAGTTTGGCACATGTGTTTGTTTGGCGGATGTGTTAGTTTGACGGATGTCTTAGTTTGGCGCATGTGTTTGTTTGGCGGATGTGTTAAGTTTGGCGGATGACTTAGTTTGGTGCATGTGTTTGTTTTTGCAGATGTGTTCATTTGGCGGATGTCTTAGTTTCGCGCATGTGTTTGTTTGGCGGATGTGTTAGCATGGCGGATGTCTTAGTTTGGCGCATGTGTTTGTTTGGCGGATGTGTTAGTTTGGCGGATGTCTTAGTTTGGCGCATGTGTTTGTTTGGCGGATGTCTTAGTTTGGCGGATGTCTTAGTTTGGCGCATGTGTTTGTTTGGCGGATGTGTTCGTTTGGCACATGTCTTAGTTTGGTGAAAGTGTTTGTTTGGCGGATGTGTTAGTTTGGCGGATGTCTTAGTTTGGCGCATGTGTGTGTTTGGCGGATGTGTTTGTTTGGTGGATGCCTTAGTTTGGTGCATGTGTTTGTTTGGCGGATGTCTTAGTTTGGTGCATGTGTTTGTTTGGCGGATGTGTTAGTTTGGCGGATGTCTTAGTTTGGCGCATGTGTTTGTTTGGCGGATGTGTTAGTATGGCGGATGTCTTAGTTTGGCGCATGTGTTTGTTTGGCGGATGTGTTAGTTTGGCGGATGTCTTCGTTTGGCGCATGTGTTTGTTTGGTGGATGTGTTTGTTTGGCCGATATCTAAGTTTGGCAGATGTGTTCGTTTGGCGGATGTCTTAGTTTGGCGCATGTGTTTGTTTGGCGGATGTGTTAATTTGGCAGATGTCTTGGTTTGGCGCACGTGTTTGTTTGGTGGCTGTGATCGTTTGGTGGATGTCTTAGTTTCGCGCATGTGTTTGTTTGGCGGATGTGTTTGTTTGGCAGATGTCTTAGTTTGGTGCATGTGTTTGTTTGGCGGATGTGTTTGTTTGGCGGATGTGTTAGTTTAGCAGATGTCTTAGTTTGGCGCATGTGTTTGTTTGGTGGATGTGTTCGTTTGGCGGATGGCTTAGTTACGCGCATGTGTTTGTTTGGCGGATGTGTTTGTTTGGCTGATGTGTTAGTTTGGCTGATGTCTTAGTTTGGCGCATGTGTTTGTTTTGTGGATGTGTTATTTGGCGGATGTCTTAGTTTGACGCATGTGTTTGTTTGGCGAATGTGTTAGTTTGGCGGATGTCTGAGTTTGGCACATGTGTTTGTTTGGCGGATGTGTTTGTTTGGTGGATGTCTTAGTTTGGCGCATGTGTTTGTTTGGCGGATGTGTTAATTTGGCGGATGTCTTAATTTGGCGCATGTGTTTGTTTGGCGGATGTGTTCGTTTGGCGCATGTCTTAGTTTGGTGAAAGTGTGTGTTTGGCGGATGTCTTACTTTGGCGCATGTGTTTGTTTGGCGCATGTGTTTGTTTGGCGGATGTGTTTGTTTGGCGGATGTCTTAGTTTGGCGCATGTGTTTGTTTGGCGGATGTGTTAATTTGGCGGATGTCTTAATTTGGCGCATGTGTTTGTTTGGCGGATGTGTTCGTTTGGCGCATGTCTTAGTTTGGTGAAAGTGTGTGTTTGGCGGATGTCTTAGTTTGGCGCATGTGTTTGTTTGGCGGATGTGTTAATTTGGCGGATGTCTTAGTTTGGCGCATGTGTTTGTTTGGCGGATGTGTTAGTTTGGCGGATGTCTTAGTTTGGCGCATGTGTGTGTTTGGCGGATGTCTTAGTTTGGCGCATGTGTTTGTTTGGCGGATGTGTTCGTTTGGCGCATGTCTTAGTTTGGTGAAAGTGTTTGTTTGGCGGATGTGTTTGTTTGGTGGATGCCTTAGTTTGGCGCATGTGTTTGTTTGGCGGATGTCTTAGTTTGGCGCATGTGTTTGTTTGGCGGATGTGTTAGTTTGGCGGATGTCTGAGTTTGGCACATGTGTTTGTTTGGCGGATGTGTTAGTTTGGCGGATGTCTGAGTTTGGCACATGTGTTTGTTTGGCGGATGTGTTAGTTTGGCGGATGTCTGAGTTTGGCATATGTGTTTGTTTGGCGGATGTGTTCGTTTGGCGCATGTGTTAGTTTGGCGGATGTCTTAGTTTGGCGCATGTGTTTGTTTGGCGGATGTGTTTGTTTGGTGGATGTCTTAGTTTGGCAGATGTGTTAGTTTGGCAGATGTCTTAGTTTGGCGGATGTCTTAGTTTGGCGCATGTGTTTGTTTGGCAGATGTGTTAGTTTGGCAGATGTCTTAATTTGGCGCACGTGTTTGTTGGGCGGATGTGTTTGTTTGGCGGGTTTCTTAGTTTGGTGCCTGTGTTAGTTTGGCAGATGCCTTAGTTTGGCGCATGTGTTTGTTTGTTGGATGTGTTTGTTTGGTGGATGTGTTCATTTTGGCGGATGTCTTAGTTTGGCGGATGTCTTAGTTTGGCGCATGTGTTTGTTTGGCGGGTGTGTTAGTTTGGCAGATGTCTTAATTTGGCACACGTGTTTGTTTGGCGGATGTGTTCATTTGGTGCATGTCTTAGTTTCGCGCATGTGTTTGTTTGGCGGATGTGTTTGTTTGGCGGATGTCTTAGTTTGGGGCATGTGATTGTTTGGCGGATGTCTTAGTTTGGCGCATGTGTTTGTTTGGCGGATATGTAAGTTTGGCGGATGTCTTTGTTTGGCGCATGTGTTTGTTTGGCGGATGTGTTCGTTTGGCGGATGTCTTAGTTTGGCACGTGTGTTTGTTTGGCGGATGTCTTCGTTTGGCAGTTGTGTTAATTTGGCAGATGTGATAGTTTGGCGTATGTCTTAGTTTGGCGCATGTGTTTGTTTGGCGGATGTGTTAGTTTGGCAGATGTCTTAGTTTGGCGCATGTGTTTGTTTGGCGGATGTGTTCGTTTGGCGGATGTCTTAGTTTCGCGCATGTGTTTGTGATGGTGGATGTGTTTGTTTGGCGGATGTCTTAGTTTGGTGCATGTGTTTGTCTGGCGGATGTCTTTGTTTGGTGCATGTGTTTGTTGGGCAGATGTGTTAGTTTGGCAGATGTCTTCGTATGGCGCATGTGTTTGTTTGGCGGATGTGTTTGTTTGGCGGATGTCTTCGTTTGGTGCATGTGTTTGTTTGGCGGATGTCTTAGTTTGGCGCATGTGTTTGTTTGGCGGATGTGTAAGTTTGGCGGATGTCTTTGTTTGGTGCATGTGTTTGTTTGACGGATGTGTTAGTTTGGCGGATGTCTTAGTGTGGCGGATGTCTTAGTTTGGCGCATGTGTTTGATTGGCGGATGTGTTAGTTTGGCGGATGTCTTAGTTTGGCGCATGTGTTTGTTTGGCGGATGTGTTCGTTTGGCGGATGTCTGAGTTTGGCACATGTGTTTGTTTGGCAGATGTGTTAGTTTGGCGATGTCTGAGTTTGGCACATGTGTTTGTTTGGCAGATGTGTTAGTTTGGCGGATGTGTTAGTTTGGCGGATGTCTTAGTTTGGCGCATTGGTTTGTTTGGCGGATGTGTTAGTATGGCGGTTGTCTTTGTTTGGTGCATGTGTTTGTTGGGCAGATGTGTTAGTTTGACAGATGTCTTAGTTTGGCGCATGTGTTTGTTTGTTGGATGTGTTTGTTTGGCGGATGTGTTCGTTTTGGCGGATGTCTTAGTTTGGCGGATGTCTTAGTTTGGCGCATGTGTTTGTTTGGCGGGTGTGTTAGTTTGGCAGATGTCTTAATTTGGCGCACGTGTTTGTTTGGCGGATGTGTTAATTTGGTGGATGTCTTAGTTTCGCGCATGTGTTTGTTTGGCGGATGTGTTTGTTTGGCGGATGTCTTAGTTTGGGGCATGTGATTGTTTGGCGGAAGTCTTAGTTTGGCGCATGTGTTTGTTTGGCGGATATGTAAGTTTGGCGGATGTCTTTGTTTGGCGCATGTGTTTGTTTGGCGGATGTGTTCGTTTGGCGGATGTCTTAGTTTGGCACGTGTGTTTGTTTGGCGGATGTCTTAGTTTGGCAGTTGTGTTAATTTGGCAGATGTGATAGTTTGGCGTATGTCTTAGTTTGGCGCATGTGTTTGTTTGGCGGATGTGTTAGTTTGGCAGATGTCTTAGTTTGGCGCATGTGTTTCTTTGGCGGATGTGTTCGTTTGGTGGATGTCTTAGTTTGGTGCATGTGATTGTTTGGCGGATGTCTTAGTTTGGCGCATGTGTTTGTTTGGCGGATATGTAAGTTTGGCGGATGTCTTTGTTTGGCGCATGTGTTTGTTTGGCGGATGTGTTCGTTTGGCGGATGTCTTAGTTTGGCACGTGTGTTTGTTTGGCGGATGTCTTAATTTGGCAGATGTGATAGTTTGGCGTATGTCTTAGTTTGGCGCATGTCTTAGTTTGGCAGTTGTGTTAATTTGGCAGATGTGATAGTTTGGTGTATGTCTTAGTTTGGCGCATGTGTTTGTGATGGTGGATGTGTTTGTTTGGCGGATGTCTTAGTTTGGTGCATGTGTTTGTCTGGCGGATGTCTTTGTTTGGTGCATGTGTTTGTTGGGCAGATGTGTTAGTTTGGCAGATGTCTTCGTATGGCGCATGTGTTTGTTTGGCGGATGTGTTTGTTTGGCGGATGTCTTCGTTTGGTGCATGTGTTTGTTTGGCGGATGTCTTAGTTTGGCGCATGTGTTTGTTTGGCGGATGTGTAAGTTTGGCAGATGTCTTTGTTTGGTGCATGTGTTTGTTTGTTCGATGTGTTAGTTTGGCAGATGTCTTAATTTGGCGCATGTGCTTGATTGGCGGATGTGTTAGTTTGGCGGATGTCTTAGTTTGGCGCATGTGTTTGTTTGGCGGATGTGTTCGTTTGGCGGATGTCTGAGTTTGGCACATGTGTTTGTTTGGCAGATGTGTTAGTTTGGCGATGTCTGAGTTTGGCACATGTGTTTGTTTGGCAGATGTGTTAGTTTGGCGGATGTGTTAGTTTGGCGGATGTCTTAGTTTGGCGCATTGGTTTGTTTGGCGGATGTGTTAGTATGGCGGTTGTCTTTGTTTGGTGCATGTGTTTGTTGGGCAGATGTGTTAGTTTGACAGATGTCTTAGTTTGGCGCATGTGTTTGTTTGTTGGATGTGTTTGTTTGGCGGATGTGTTCGTTTTGGCGGAAGTCTTAGTTTGGCGGATGTCTTAGTTTGGCGCATGTGTTTGTTTGGCGGGTGTGTTAGTTTGGCAGATGTCTTAATTTGGCGCACGTGTTTGTTTGGCGGATGTGTTAATTTGGTGGATGTCTTAGTTTCGCGCATGTGTTTGTTTGGCGGATGTGTTTGTTTGGCGGATGTCTTAGTTTGGGGCATGTGATTGTTTGGCGGAAGTCTTAGTTTGGCGCATGTGTTTGTTTGGCGGATATGTAAGTTTGGCGGATGTCTTTGTTTGGCGCATGTGTTTGTTTGGCGGATGTGTTCGTTTGGCGGATGTCTTAGTTTGGCACGTGTGTTTGTTTGGCGGATGTCTTAGTTTGGCAGTTGTGTTAATTTGGCAGATGTGATAGTTTGGCGTATGTCTTAGTTTGGCGCATGTGTTTGTTTGGCGGATGTGTTAGTTTGGCAGATGTCTTAGTTTGGCGCATGTGTTTCTTTGGTGGATGTGTTCGTTTGGTGGATGTCTTAGTTTGGTGCATGTGATTGTTTGGCGGATGTCTTAGTTTGGCGCATGTGTTTGTTTGGCGGATATGTAAGTTTGGTGGATGTCTTTGTTTGGCGCATGTGTTTGTTTGGCGGATGTGTTCGTTTGGCGGATGTCTTAGTTTGGCACGTGTGTTTGTTTGGCGGATGTCTTAATTTGGCAGATGTGATAGTTTGGCGTATGTCTTAGTTTGGCGCATGTCTTAGTTTGGCAGTTGTGTTAATTTGGCAGATGTGATAGTTTGGCGTATGTCTTAGTTTGGCGCATGTGTTTGTGATGGTGGATGTGTTTGTTTGGCGGATGTCTTAGTTTGGTGCATGTGTTTGTCTGACGGATGTCTTTGTTTGGTGCATGTGTTTGTTGGGCAGATGTGTTAGTTTGGCATATGTCTTCGTATGGCGCATGTGTTTGTTTGGCGGATGTGTTTGTTTGGCGGATGTCTTCGTTTGGTGCATGTGTTTGTTTGGCGGATGTCTTAGTTTGGCGCATGTGTTTGTTTGGCGGATGTGTAAGTTTGGCAGATGTCTTTGTTTGGTGCATGTGTCTGTTTGTTCGATGTGTTAGTTTGGCAGATGTCTTAATTTGGCGCATGTGCTCGTTTGGCGGATGTCTTAGTTTGGCCCATGTGTTTGTTTGGTGGATGTCTTAGTTTGGCAGATGTGTTAGTTTGGTGGATGTGTTAGTTTGGCGCATGTGTTTGTTTGGCGGATGTGTTAGTTTGGCAGATGTCTTAGTTTGGCGCATGTGTTTGTTTGGCGGATGTGTTTGTTTGGCTGATGTGTTAGTTTGGCGGATGTCTTAGTTTGGCGCATGTGTTTGTTTGCGGATGTGTTAGCATGGCGGATGTCTTAGTTTGGCACATGTGTTTGTTTGGCGGATGTGTTAGTTTGACGGATGTCTTAGTTTGGCGCATGTGTTTGTTTGGCGGATGTGTTAAGTTTGGCGGATGACTTAGTTTGGTGCATGTGTTTGTTTTTGCAGATGTGTTCATTTGGCGGATGTCTTAGTTTCGCGCATGTGTTTGTTTGGCGGATGTGTTAGCATGGCGGATGTCTTAGTTTGGCGCATGTGTTTGTTTGGCGGATGTGTTAGTTTGGCGGATGTCTTAGTTTGGCGCATGTGTTTGTTTGGCGGATGTCTTAGTTTGGCGGATGTCTTAGTTTGGCGCATGTGTTTGTTTGGCGGATGTGTTCGTTTGGCACATGTCTTAGTTTGGTGAAAGTGTGTGTTTGGCGGATGTCTTAGTTTGGCGCATGTGTTTGTTTGGCGGATGTGTTAATTTGGCGGATGTCTTAGTTTGGCGCATGTGTTTGTTTGGCGGATGTGTTAGTTTGGCGGATGTCTTAGTTTGGCGCATGTGTGTGTTTGGCGGATGTCTTAGTTTGGCGCATGTGTTTGTTTGGCGGATGTGTTCGTTTGGCGCATGTCTTAGTTTGGTGAAAGTGTTTGTTTGGCGGATGTGTTTGTTTGGTGGATGCCTTAGTTTGGCGCATGTGTTTGTTTGGCGGATGTCTTAGTTTGGCGCATGTGTTTGTTTGGCGGATGTGTTAGTTTGGCGGATGTCTGAGTTTGGCACATGTGTTTGTTTGGCGGATGTGTTAGTTTGGCGGATGTCTGAGTTTGGCACATGTGTTTGTTTGGCGGATGTGTTAGTTTGGCGGATGTCTGAGTTTGGCATATGTGTTTGTTTGGCGGATGTGTTCGTTTGGCGCATGTGTTAGTTTGGCGGATGTCTTAGTTTGGCGCATGTGTTTGTTTGGCGGATGTGTTTGTTTGGTGGATGTCTTAGTTTGGCAGATGTGTTAGTTTGGCAGATGTCTTAGTTTGGCGGATGTCTTAGTTTGGCGCATGTGTTTGTTTGGCAGATGTGTTAGTTTGGCAGATGTCTTAATTTGGCGCACGTGTTTGTTGGGCGGATGTGTTTGTTTGGCGGGTTTCTTAGTTTGGTGCCTGTGTTAGTTTGGCAGATGCCTTAGTTTGGCGCATGTGTTTGTTTGTTGGATGTGTTTGTTTGGCGCATGTCTTAGTTTGGTGAAAGTGTGTGTTTGGCGGATGTCTTAGTTTGGCGCATGTGTTTGTTTGGCGGATGTGTTAATTTGGCGGATGTCTTAGTTTGGCGCATGTGTTTGTTTGGCGGATGTGTTAGTTTGGCGGATGTCTTAGTTTGGCGCATGTGTGTGTTTGGCGGATGTCTTAGTTTGGCGCATGTGTTTGTTTGGCGGATGTGTTCGTTTGGCGCATGTCTTAGTTTGGTGAAAGTGTTTGTTTGGCGGATGTGTTTGTTTGGTGGATGCCTTAGTTTGGCGCATGTGTTTGTTTGGCGGATGTCTTAGTTTGGCGCATGTGTTTGTTTGGCGGATGTGTTAGTTTGGCGGATGTCTGAGTTTGGCACATGTGTTTGTTTGGCGGATGTGTTAGTTTGGCGGATGTCTGAGTTTGGCACATGTGTTTGTTTGGCGGATGTGTTAGTTTGGCGGATGTCTGAGTTTGGCATATGTGTTTGTTTGGCGGATGTGTTCGTTTGGCGCATGTGTTAGTTTGGCGGATGTCTTAGTTTGGCGCATGTGTTTGTTTGGCGGATGTGTTTGTTTGGTGGATGTCTTAGTTTGGCAGATGTGTTAGTTTGGCAGATGTCTTAGTTTGGCGGATGTCTTAGTTTGGCGCATGTGTTTGTTTGGCAGATGTGTTAGTTTGGCAGATGTCTTAATTTGGCGCACGTGTTTGTTGGGCGGATGTGTTTGTTTGGCGGGTTTCTTAGTTTGGTGCCTGTGTTAGTTTGGCAGATGCCTTAGTTTGGCGCATGTGTTTGTTTGTTGGATGTGTTTGTTTGGCGGATGTGTTCATTTTGGCGGATGTCTTAGTTTGGCGGATGTCTTAGTTTGGCGCATGTGTTTGTTTGGCGGGTGTGTTAGTTTGGCAGATGTCTTAATTTGGCACACGTGTTTGTTTGGCGGATGTGTTCATTTGGTGCATGTCTTAGTTTGGCAGATGTGTTAGTTTGGCAGATGTGATAGTTTGGCGTATGTCTTAGTTTGGCGCATGTGTTTGTTTGGCGGATGTGTTAGTTTGGCAGATGTCTTAGTTTGGCGCATGTGTTTGTTTGGCGGATGTGTTCGTTTGGCGGATGTCTTAGTTTCGCGCATGTGTTTGTGATGGTGGATGTGTTTGTTTGGCGGATGTCTTAGTTTGGTGCATGTGTTTGTCTGGCGGATGTCTTTGTTTGGTGCATGTGTTTGTTGGGCAGATGTGTTAGTTTGGCAGATGTCTTCGTATGGCGCATGTGTTTGTTTGGCGGATGTGTTTGTTTGGCGGATGTCTTCGTTTGGTGCATGTGTTTGTTTGGCGGATGTCTTAGTTTGGCGCATGTGTTTGTTTGGCGGATGTGTAAGTTTGGCGGATGTCTTTGTTTGGTGCATGTGTTTGTTTGACGGATGTGTTAGTTTGGCGGATGTCTTAGTGTGGCGGATGTCTTAGTTTGGCGCATGTGTTTGATTGGCGGATGTGTTAGTTTGGCGGATGTCTTAGTTTGGCGCATGTGTTTGTTTGGCGGATGTGTTCGTTTGGCGGATGTCTGAGTTTGGCACATGTGTTTGTTTGGCAGATGTGTTAGTTTGGCGATGTCTGAGTTTGGCACATGTGTTTGTTTGGCAGATGTGTTAGTTTGGCGGATGTGTTAGTTTGGCGGATGTCTTAGTTTGGCGCATTGGTTTGTTTGGCGGATGTGTTAGTATGGCGGTTGTCTTTGTTTGGTGCATGTGTTTGTTGGGCAGATGTGTTAGTTTGACAGATGTCTTAGTTTGGCGCATGTGTTTGTTTGTTGGATGTGTTTGTTTGGCGGATGTGTTCGTTTTGGCGGATGTCTTAGTTTGGCGGATGTCTTAGTTTGGCGCATGTGTTTGTTTGGCGGGTGTGTTAGTTTGGCAGATGTCTTAATTTGGCGCACGTGTTTGTTTGGCGGATGTGTTAATTTGGTGGATGTCTTAGTTTCGCGCATGTGTTTGTTTGGCGGATGTGTTTGTTTGGCGGATGTCTTAGTTTGGGGCATGTGATTGTTTGGCGGAAGTCTTAGTTTGGCGCATGTGTTTGTTTGGCGGATATGTAAGTTTGGCGGATGTCTTTGTTTGGCGCATGTGTTTGTTTGGCGGATGTGTTCGTTTGGCGGATGTCTTAGTTTGGCACGTGTGTTTGTTTGGCGGATGTCTTAGTTTGGCAGTTGTGTTAATTTGGCAGATGTGATAGTTTGGCGTATGTCTTAGTTTGGCGCATGTGTTTGTTTGGCGGATGTGTTAGTTTGGCAGATGTCTTAGTTTGGCGCATGTGTTTCTTTGGCGGATGTGTTCGTTTGGTGGATGTCTTAGTTTGGTGCATGTGATTGTTTGGCGGATGTCTTAGTTTGGCGCATGTGTTTGTTTGGCGGATATGTAAGTTTGGCGGATGTCTTTGTTTGGCGCATGTGTTTGTTTGGCGGATGTGTTCGTTTGGCGGATGTCTTAGTTTGGCACGTGTGTTTGTTTGGCGGATGTCTTAATTTGGCAGATGTGATAGTTTGGCGTATGTCTTAGTTTGGCGCATGTCTTAGTTTGGCAGTTGTGTTAATTTGGCAGATGTGATAGTTTGGTGTATGTCTTAGTTTGGCGCATGTGTTTGTGATGGTGGATGTGTTTGTTTGGCGGATGTCTTAGTTTGGTGCATGTGTTTGTCTGGCGGATGTCTTTGTTTGGTGCATGTGTTTGTTGGGCAGATGTGTTAGTTTGGCAGATGTCTTCGTATGGCGCATGTGTTTGTTTGGCGGATGTGTTTGTTTGGCGGATGTCTTCGTTTGGTGCATGTGTTTGTTTGGCGGATGTCTTAGTTTGGCGCATGTGTTTGTTTGGCGGATGTGTAAGTTTGGCAGATGTCTTTGTTTGGTGCATGTGTTTGTTTGTTCGATGTGTTAGTTTGGCAGATGTCTTAATTTGGCGCATGTGCTTGATTGGCGGATGTGTTAGTTTGGCGGATGTCTTAGTTTGGCGCATGTGTTTGTTTGGCGGATGTGTTCGTTTGGCGGATGTCTGAGTTTGGCACATGTGTTTGTTTGGCAGATGTGTTAGTTTGGCGATGTCTGAGTTTGGCACATGTGTTTGTTTGGCAGATGTGTTAGTTTGGCGGATGTGTTAGTTTGGCGGATGTCTTAGTTTGGCGCATTGGTTTGTTTGGCGGATGTGTTAGTATGGCGGTTGTCTTTGTTTGGTGCATGTGTTTGTTGGGCAGATGTGTTAGTTTGACAGATGTCTTAGTTTGGCGCATGTGTTTGTTTGTTGGATGTGTTTGTTTGGCGGATGTGTTCGTTTTGGCGGAAGTCTTAGTTTGGCGGATGTCTTAGTTTGGCGCATGTGTTTGTTTGGCGGGTGTGTTAGTTTGGCAGATGTCTTAATTTGGCGCACGTGTTTGTTTGGCGGATGTGTTAATTTGGTGGATGTCTTAGTTTCGCGCATGTGTTTGTTTGGCGGATGTGTTTGTTTGGCGGATGTCTTAGTTTGGGGCATGTGATTGTTTGGCGGAAGTCTTAGTTTGGCGCATGTGTTTGTTTGGCGGATATGTAAGTTTGGCGGATGTCTTTGTTTGGCGCATGTGTTTGTTTGGCGGATGTGTTCGTTTGGCGGATGTCTTAGTTTGGCACGTGTGTTTGTTTGGCGGATGTCTTAGTTTGGCAGTTGTGTTAATTTGGCAGATGTGATAGTTTGGCGTATGTCTTAGTTTGGCGCATGTGTTTGTTTGGCGGATGTGTTAGTTTGGCAGATGTCTTAGTTTGGCGCATGTGTTTCTTTGGTGGATGTGTTCGTTTGGTGGATGTCTTAGTTTGGTGCATGTGATTGTTTGGCGGATGTCTTAGTTTGGCGCATGTGTTTGTTTGGCGGATATGTAAGTTTGGCGGATGTCTTTGTTTGGCGCATGTGTTTGTTTGGCGGATGTGTTCGTTTGGCGGATGTCTTAGTTTGGCACGTGTGTTTGTTTGGCGGATGTCTTAATTTGGCAGATGTGATAGTTTGGCGTATGTCTTAGTTTGGCGCATGTCTTAGTTTGGCAGTTGTGTTAATTTGGCAGATGTGATAGTTTGGCGTATGTCTTAGTTTGGCGCATGTGTTTGTGATGGTGGATGTGTTTGTTTGGCGGATGTCTTAGTTTGGTGCATGTGTTTGTCTGACGGATGTCTTTGTTTGGTGCATGTGTTTGTTGGGCAGATGTGTTAGTTTGGCATATGTCTTCGTATGGCGCATGTGTTTGTTTGGCGGATGTGTTTGTTTGGCGGATGTCTTCGTTTGGTGCATGTGTTTGTTTGGCGGATGTCTTAGTTTGGCGCATGTGTTTGTTTGGCGGATGTGTAAGTTTGGCAGATGTCTTTGTTTGGTGCATGTGTCTGTTTGTTCGATGTGTTAGTTTGGCAGATGTCTTAATTTGGCGCATGTGCTCGTTTGGCGGATGTCTTAGTTTGGCCCATGTGTTTGTTTGGTGGATGTCTTAGTTTGGCAGATGTGTTAGTTTGGTGGATGTGTTAGTTTGGCGCATGTGTTTGTTTGGCGGATGTGTTAGTTTGGCAGATGTCTTAGTTTGGCGCATGTGTTTGTTTGGCGGATGTGTTTGTTTGGCTGATGTGTTAGTTTGGCGGATGTCTTAGTTTGGCGCATGTGTTTGTTTGCGGATGTGTTAGCATGGCGGATGTCTTAGTTTGGCACATGTGTTTGTTTGGCGGATGTGTTAGTTTGACGGATGTCTTAGTTTGGCGCATGTGTTTGTTTGGCGGATGTGTTAAGTTTGGCGGATGACTTAGTTTGGTGCATGTGTTTGTTTTTGCAGATGTGTTCATTTGGCGGATGTCTTAGTTTCGCGCATGTGTTTGTTTGGCGGATGTGTTAGCATGGCGGATGTCTTAGTTTGGCGCATGTGTTTGTTTGGCGGATGTGTTAGTTTGGCGGATGTCTTAGTTTGGCGCATGTGTTTGTTTGGCGGATGTCTTAGTTTGGCGGATGTCTTAGTTTGGCGCATGTGTTTGTTTGGCGGATGTGTTCGTTTGGCACATGTCTTAGTTTGGTGAAAGTGTTTGTTTGGCGGATGTGTTAGTTTGGCGGATGTCTTAGTTTGGCGCATGTGTGTGTTTGGCGGATGTGTTTGTTTGGTGGATGCCTTAGTTTGGTGCATGTGTTTGTTTGGCGGATGTCTTAGTTTGGTGCATGTGTTTGTTTGGCGGATGTGTTAGTTTGGCGGATGTCTTAGTTTGGCGCATGTGTTTGTTTGGCGGATGTGTTAGTATGGCGGATGTCTTAGTTTGGCGCATGTGTTTGTTTGGCGGATGTGTTAGTTTGGCGGATGTCTGAGTTTGTCACATGTGTTTGTTTGGCGGATGTGTTCGTTTGGCGCATGTGTTAGTTTGGCGGATGTCTTAGTTTGACGCATGTGTTTGTTTGGCGGATGTGTTTGTCTGGCAGATGTCTTACTTTGGCGCATGTGTTTGTTTGGTGGATGTGTTTGTTTGGCAGATGTCTTAGTTTGGCGGATGTGTTAGTATGGCGGATGTCTTAGTTTGGCGCATGTGTTTGTTTGGTGGATGTGTTAGTTTGGCGGAAGTCTGAGTTTTGCACATGTGTTTGTTTGGCGGATGTGTTAGTTTGGCGGATGTCTTCGTTTGGCGCATGTGTTTGTTTGGTGGATGTGTTTGTTTGGCCGATATCTAAGTTTGGCAGATGTGTTCGTTTGGCGGATGTCTTAGTTTGGCGCATGTGTTTGTTTGGCGGATGTGTTAATTTGGCAGATGTCTTGGTTTGGCGCACGTGTTTGTTTGGTGGCTGTGATCGTTTGGTGGATGTCTTAGTTTCGCGCATGTGTTTGTTTGGCGGATGTGTTTGTTTGGCAGATGTCTTAGTTTGGTGCATGTGTTTGTTTGGCGGATGTGTTTGTTTGGCGGATGTGTTAGTTTAGCAGATGTCTTAGTTTGGCGCATGTGTTTGTTTGGCGGATGTGTTCGTTTGGCGGATGGCTTAGTTACGCGCATGTGTTTGTTTGGCGGATGTCTTAGTTTCGCGCACGTGTTTGTGATGGTGGATATGTTTGTTTGGCGGATGTCTTAGTTTGGTGCATGTGTTTGTCTGGCGGATGTCTTTGTTTGGTGCATGTGTTTGTTGGGCAGATGTGTTAGTTTGGCGGATGTCTGAGTTTGGCACATGTGTTTGTTTGGCGGATGTGTTAGTTTGGCGGGTGTATTAGTTTGGCGCAAGTGTTTCTTTGGTGGTTGTGTTAGTGTGGCGGATGTCTTAGTTTGGCGCATGTGTTTGTTTGGTGGATTTGTTAGTTTGACGGATGTCTTAGTTTGGCAAAAGTGTTTATTTGGCGGATGTGTTCGTTTGGCGCATGTGTTTGTTTGGCGGATGTGTTTGTTTGGCGGATGTCTTACTTTGGCGCATGTGTTTGTTTGGCGCATGTGTTTGTTTGGCGGATGTGTTTGTTTGGCGGATGTCTTAGTTTGGCGCATGTGTTTGTTTGGCGGATGTGTTAATTTGGCGGATGTCTTAATTTGGCGCATGTGTTTGTTTGGCGGATGTGTTCGTTTGGCGCATGTCTTAGTTTGGTGAAAGTGTGTGTTTGGCGGATGTCTTAGTTTGGCGCATGTGTTTGTTTGGCGGATGTGTTAATTTGGCGGATGTCTTAGTTTGGCGCATGTGTTTGTTTGGCGGATGTGTTAGTTTGGCGGATGTCTTAGTTTGGCGCATGTGTGTGTTTGGCGGATGTCTTAGTTTGGCGCATGTGTTTGTTTGGCGGATGTGTTCGTTTGGCGCATGTCTTAGTTTGGTGAAAGTGTTTGTTTGGCGGATGTGTTTGTTTGGTGGATGCCTTAGTTTGGCGCATGTGTTTGTTTGGCGGATGTCTTAGTTTGGCGCATGTGTTTGTTTGGCGGATGTGTTAGTTTGGCGGATGTCTGAGTTTGGCACATGTGTTTGTTTGGCGGATGTGTTAGTTTGGCGGATGTCTGAGTTTGGCACATGTGTTTGTTTGGCGGATGTGTTAGTTTGGCGGATGTCTGAGTTTGGCATATGTGTTTGTTTGGCGGATGTGTTCGTTTGGCGCATGTGTTAGTTTGGCGGATGTCTTAGTTTGGCGCATGTGTTTGTTTGGCGGATGTGTTTGTTTGGTGGATGTCTTAGTTTGGCAGATGTGTTAGTTTGGCAGATGTCTTAGTTTGGCGGATGTCTTAGTTTGGCGCATGTGTTTGTTTGGCAGATGTGTTAGTTTGGCAGATGTCTTAATTTGGCGCACGTGTTTGTTGGGCGGATGTGTTTGTTTGGCGGGTTTCTTAGTTTGGTGCCTGTGTTAGTTTGGCAGATGCCTTAGTTTGGCGCATGTGTTTGTTTGTTGGATGTGTTTGTTTGGCGGATGTGTTCATTTTGGCGGATGTCTTAGTTTGGCGGATGTCTTAGTTTGGCGCATTTGTTTGTTTGGCGGGTGTGTTAGTTTGGCAGATGTCTTAATTTGGCACACGTGTTTGTTTGGCGGATGTGTTCATTTGGTGGATGTCTTAGTTTCGCGCATGTGTTTGTTTGGCGGATGTGTTTGTTTGGCGGATGTCTTAGTTTGGGGCATGTGATTGTTTGGCGGATGTCTTAGTTTGGCGCATGTGTTTGTTTGGCGGATATGTAAGTTTGGCGGATGTCTTTGTTTGGCGCATGTGTTTGTTTGGCGGATGTGTTCGTTTGGCGGATGTCTTAGTTTGGCACGTGTGTTTGTTTGGCGGATGTCTTCGTTTGGCAGTTGTGTTAATTTGGCAGATGTGATAGTTTGACGGATGTCTTAGTTTGGCGCATGTGTTTGTTTGGCGGATGTGTTAAGTTTGGCGGATGACTTAGTTTGGTGCATGTGTTTGTTTTTGCAGATGTGTTCATTTGGCGGATGTCTTAGTTTCGCGCATGAGTTTGTTTGGCGGATGTGTTAGCATGGCGGATGTCTTAGTTTGGCGCATGTGTTTGTTTGGCGGATGTGTTAGTTTGGCGGATGTCTTAGTTTGGCGCATGTGTTTGTTTGGCGGATGTCTTAGTTTGGCGGATGTCTTAGTTTGGCGCATGTGTTTGTTTGGCGGATGTGTTCGTTTGGCACATGTCTTAGTTTGGTGAAAGTGTTTGTTTGGCGGATGTGTTAGTTTGGCGGATGTCTTAGTTTGGCGCATGTGTGTGTTTGGCGGATGTGTTTGTTTGGTGGATGCCTTAGTTTGGTGCATGTGTTTGTTTGGCGGATGTCTTAGTTTGGTGCATGTGTTTGTTTGGCGGATGTGTTAGTTTGGCGGATGTCTTAGTTTGGCGCATGTGTTTGTTTGGCGGATGTGTTAGTATGGCGGATGTCTTAGTTTGGCGCATGTGTTTGTTTGGCGGATGTGTTAGTTTGGCGGATGTCTGAGTTTGTCACATGTGTTTGTTTGGCGGATGTGTTCGTTTGGCGCATGTGTTAGTTTGGCGGATGTCTTAGTTTGACGCATGTGTTTGTTTGGCGGATGTGTTTGTCTGGCAGATGTCTTACTTTGGCGCATGTGTTTGTTTGGTGGATGTGTTTGTTTGGCAGATGTCTTAGTTTGGCGGATGTGTTAGTATGGCGGATGTCTTAGTTTGGCGCATGTGTTTGTTTGGTGGATGTGTTAGTTTGGCGGAAGTCTGAGTTTTGCACATGTGTTTGTTTGGCGGATGTGTTAGTTTGGCGGATGTCTTCGTTTGGCGCATGTGTTTGTTTGGTGGATGTGTTTGTTTGGCCGATATCTAAGTTTGGCAGATGTGTTCGTTTGGCGGATGTCTTAGTTTGGCGCATGTGTTTGTTTGGCGGATGTGTTAATTTGGCAGATGTCTTGGTTTGGCGCACGTGTTTGTTTGGTGGCTGTGATCGTTTGGTGGATGTCTTAGTTTCGCGCATGTGTTTGTTTGGCGGATGTGTTTGTTTGGCAGATGTCTTAGTTTGGTGCATGTGTTTGTTTGGCGGATGTGTTTGTTTGGCGGATGTGTTAGTTTAGCAGATGTCTTAGTTTGGCGCATGTGTTTGTTTGGCGGATGTGTTCGTTTGGCGGATGGCTTAGTTACGCGCATGTGTTTGTTTGGCGGATGTCTTAGTTTCGCGCACGTGTTTGTGATGGTGGATATGTTTGTTTGGCGGATGTCTTAGTTTGGTGCATGTGTTTGTCTGGCGGATGTCTTTGTTTGGTGCATGTGTTTGTTGGGCAGATGTGTTAGTTTGGCGGATGTCTGAGTTTGGCACATGTGTTTGTTTGGCGGATGTGTTAGTTTGGCGGGTGTATTAGTTTGGCGCAAGTGTTTCTTTGGTGGTTGTGTTAGTGTGGCGGATGTCTTAGTTTGGCGCATGTGTTTGTTTGGTGGATTTGTTAGTTTGACGGATGTCTTAGTTTGGCAAAAGTGTTTATTTGGCGGATGTGTTCGTTTGGCGCATGTGTTTGTTTGGCGGATGTGTTTGTTTGGCGGATGTCTTACTTTGGCGCATGTGTTTGTTTGGCGCATGTGTTTGTTTGGCGGATGTGTTTGTTTGGCGGATGTCTTAGTTTGGCGCATGTGTTTGTTTGGCGGATGTGTTAATTTGGCGGATGTCTTAATTTGGCGCATGTGTTTGTTTGGCGGATGTGTTCGTTTGGCGCATGTCTTAGTTTGGTGAAAGTGTGTGTTTGGCGGATGTCTTAGTTTGGCGCATGTGTTTGTTTGGCGGATGTGTTAATTTGGCGAATGTCTTAGTTTGGCGCATGTGTTTGTTTGGCGGATGTGTTAGTTTGGCGGATGTCTTAGTTTGGCGCATGTGTGTGTTTGGCGGATGTCTTAGTTTGGCGCATGTGTTTGTTTGGCGGATGTGTTCGTTTGGCGCATGTCTTAGTTTGGTGAAAGTGTTTGTTTGGCGGATGTGTTTGTTTGGTGGATGCCTTAGTTTGGCGCATGTGTTTGTTTGGCGGATGTCTTAGTTTGGCGCATGTGTTTGTTTGGCGGATGTGTTAGTTTGGCGGATGTCTGAGTTTGGCACATGTGTTTGTTTGGCGGATGTGTTAGTTTGGCGGATGTCTGAGTTTGGCACATGTGTTTGTTTGGCGGATGTGTTAGTTTGGCGGATGTCTGAGTTTGGCATATGTGTTTGTTTGGCGGATGTGTTCGTTTGGCGCATGTGTTAGTTTGGCGGATGTCTTAGTCAGGCGCATGTGTTTGTTTGGCGGATGTGTTTGTTTGGTGGATGTCTTAGTTTGGCAGATGTGTTAGTTTGGCAGATGTCTTAGTTTGGCGGATGTCTTAGTTTGGCGCATGTGTTTGTTTGGCAGATGTGTTAGTTTGGCAGATGTCTTAATTTGGCGCACGTGTTTGTTGGGCGGATGTGTTTGTTTGGCGGGTTTCTTAGTTTGGTGCCTGTGTTAGTTTGGCAGATGCCTTAGTTTGGCGCATGTGTTTGTTTGTTGGATGTGTTTGTTTGGCGGATGTGTTCATTTTGGCGGATGTCTTAGTTTGGCGGATGTCTTAGTTTGGCGCATTTGTTTGTTTGGCGGGTGTGTTAGTTTGGCAGATGTCTTAATTTGGCACACGTGTTTGTTTGGCGGATGTGTTCATTTGGTGGATGTCTTAGTTTCGCGCATGTGTTTGTTTGGCGGATGTGTTTGTTTGGCGGATGTCTTAGTTTGGGGCATGTGATTGTTTGGCGGATGTCTTAGTTTGGCGCATGTGTTTGTTTGGCGGATATGTAAGTTTGGCGGATGTCTTTGTTTGGCGCATGTGTTTGTTTGGCGGATGTGTTCGTTTGGCGGATGTCTTAGTTTGGCACGTGTGTTTGTTTGGCGGATGTCTTCGTTTGGCAGTTGTGTTAATTTGGCAGATGTGATAGTTTGGCGTATGTCTTAGTTTGGCGCATGTGTTTGTTTGGCGGATGTGTTAGTTTGGCAGATGTCTTAGTTTGGCGCATGTGTTTGTTTGGCGGATGTGTTCGTTTGGCGGATGTCTTAGTTTCGCGCACGTGTTTGTGATGGTGGATGTGTTTGTTTGGCGGATGTCTTAGTTTGGTGCATGTGTTTGTCTGGCGGATGTCTTTGTTTGGTGCATGTGTTTGTTGGGCAGATGTGTTAGTTTGGCAGATGTCTTCGTATGGCGCATGTGTTTGTTTGGCGGATGTGTTTGTTTGGCGGATGTCTTCGTTTGGTGCATGTGTTTGTTTGGCGGATGTCTTAGTTTGGCGCATGTGTTTGTTTGGCGGATGTGTAAGTTTGGCGGATGTCTTTGTTTGGTGCATGTGTTTGTTTGTTCGATGTGTTAGTTTGGCAGATGTCTTAATTTGGCGCATGTGCTCGTTTGGCGGATGTCTTAGTTTGGCCCATGTGTTTGTTTGGTGGATGTCTTAGTTTGGCAGATGTGTTAGTTTGGCGGATGAGTTAGTTTGGCGCACGTGTTTGTTTGGCGGATGTGTTAGTTTGGCAGATGTCTTAGTTTGGCGCATGTGTTTGTTTGGCGGATGTGTTTGTTTGGCTGATGTGTTAGTTTGGCGGATGTCTTAGTTTGGCGCATGTGTTTGTTTGGTGGATGTGTTAGTTTGGCGGATGTGTTAGTTTGGCGGATGTCTTAGTTTGGCGCATGTGTTTGTTTGCGGATGTGTTAGCATGGCGGATGTCTTAGTTTGGCGCATGTGTTTGTTTGGCGGATGTGTTTGTTTGGTGGATGTCTTAGTTTGGCAGATGTGTTAGTTTGGCAGATGTCTTAGTTTGGCGGATGTCTTAGTTTGGCGCATGTGTTTGTTTGGCAGATGTGTTAGTTTGGCAGATGTCTTAATTTGGCGCACGTGTTTGTTGGGCGGATGTGTTTCTTTGGCGGGTTTCTTAGTTTGGTGCCTGTGTTAGTTTGGCAGATGCCTTAGTTTGGCGCATGTGTTTGTTTGTTGGATGTGTTTGTTTGGCGGATGTGTTCGTTTTGGCGGATGTCTTCGTTTGGCGGAAGTCTTAGTTTGGCGCATGTGTTTGTTTGGCGGGTGTGTTAGTTTGGCAGATGTCTTAATTTGGAGCACGTGTTTGTTTGGTGGATGTGTTCATTTGGTGGATGTCTTAGTTTCGCGCATGTGTTTGTTTGGCGGATGTGTTTGTTTGGCGGATGTCTTAGTTTGGGGCATGTGATTGTTTGGCGGATGTCTTAGTTTGGCGCATGTGTTTGTTTGGCGGATATGTAAGTTTGGCGGATGTCTTTGTTTGGCGCATGTGTTTGTTTGGCGGATGTGTTCGTTTGGCGGATGTCTTAGTTTGGCACGTGTGTTTGTTTGGCGGATGTCTTCGTTTGGCAGTTGTGTTAATTTGGCAGATGTGATAGTTTGGCGTATGTCTTAGTTTGGCGCATGTGTTTGTTTGGCGGATGTGTTAGTTTGGCAGATGTCTTAGTTTGGCGCATGTGTTTGTTTGGCGGATGTGTTCATTTGGCGGATGTCTTAGTTTCGCGCACGTGTTTGTGATGGTGGATATGTTTGTTTGGCGGATGTCTTAGTTTGGTGCATGTGTTTGTCTGGCGGATGTCTTTGTTTGGTGCATGTGTTTGTTGGGCAGATGTGTTAGTTTGGCAGATGTCTTCGTATGGCGCATGTGTTTGTTTGGCGGATGTGTTTGTTTGGCGGATGTCTTCGTTTGGTGCATGTGTTTGTTTGGCGGATGTCTTAGTTTGGCGCATGTGTTTGTTTGGCGGATGTGTAAGTTTGGCGGATGTCTTTGTTTGGTGCATGTGTTTGTTTGTTCGATGTGTTAGTTTGGCAGATGTCTTAATTTGGCGCATGTGTTTGTTTGGTGGATGTCTTAGTTTGGCAGATGTGTTAGTTTGGCGGATGAGTTAGTTTGGTGCATGTGTTTGTTTGTTCGATGTGTTAGTTTGGCAGATGTCTTAATTTGGCGCATGTGTTTGTTTGGCGGATGTGTTAATTTGGCGGATGTCTTAATTTGGCGCATGTGTTTGTTTGGCGGATGTGTTCGTTTGGCGCATGTCTTAGTTTGGTGAAAGTGTGTGTTTGGCGGATGTCTTAGTTTGGCGCATGTGTTTGTTTGGCGGATGTGTTAATTTGGCGGATGTCTTAGTTTGGCGCATGTGTTTGTTTGGCGGATGTGTTAGTTTGGCGGATGTCTTAGTTTGGCACATGTGTGTGTTTGGCGGATGTCTTAGTTTGGCGCATGTGTTTGTTTGGCGGATGTGTTCGTTTGGCGCATGTCTTAGTTTGGTGAAAGTGTTTGTTTGGCGGATGTGTTTGTTTGGTGGATGCCTTAGTTTGGCGCATGTGTTTGTTTGGCGGATGTCTTAGTTTGGCGCATGTGTTTGTTTGGCGGATGTGTTAGTTTGGCGGATGTCTGAGTTTGGCACATGTGTTTGTTTGGCGGATGTGTTAGTTTGGCGGATGTCTGAGTTTGGCACATGTGTTTGTTTGGCGGATGTGTTAGTTTGGCGGATGTCTGAGTTTGGCATATGTGTTTGTTTGGCGGATGTGTTCGTTTGGCGCATGTGTTAGTTTGGCGGATGTCTTAGTTTGGCGCATGTGTTTGTTTGGCGGATGTGTTTGTTTGGTGGATGTCTTAGTTTGGCAGATGTGTTAGTTTGGCAGATGTCTTAGTTTGGCGGATGTCTTAGTTTGGCGCATGTGTTTGTTTGGCAGATGTGTTAGTTTGGCAGATGTCTTAATTTGGCGCACGTGTTTGTTGGGCGGATGTGTTTGTTTGGCGGGTTTCTTAGTTTGGTGCCTGTGTTAGTTTGGCAGATGCCTTAGTTTGGCGCATGTGTTTGTTTGTTGGATGTGTTTGTTTGGCGGATGTGTTCATTTTGGCGGATGTCTTAGTTTGGCGGATGTCTTAGTTTGGCGCATGTGTTTGTTTGGCGGGTGTGTTAGTTTGGCAGATGTCTTAATTTGGCACACGTGTTTGTTTGGCGGATGTGTTCATTTGGTGGATGTCTTAGTTTCGCGCATGTGTTTGTTTGGCGGATGTGTTTGTTTGGCGGATGTCTTAGTTTGGGGCATGTGATTGTTTGGCGGATGTCTTAGTTTGGCGCATGTGTTTGTTTGGCGGATATGTAAGTTTGGCGGATGTCTTTGTTTGGCGCATGTGTTTGTTTGGCGGATGTGTTCGTTTGGTGGATGTCTTAGTTTGGCACGTGTGTTTGTTTGGCGGATGTCTTCGTTTGGCAGTTGTGTTAATTTGGCAGATGTGATAGTTTGGCGTATGTCTTAGTTTGGCGCATGTGTTTGTTTGGCGGATGTGTTAGTTTGGCAGATGTCTTAGTTTGGCGCATGTGTTTGTTTGGCGGATGTGTTCGTTTGGCGGATGTCTTAGTTTCGCGCACGTGTTTGTGATGGTGGATGTGTTTGTTTGACAGATGTCTTAGTTTGGCGGGTGTCTTAGTTTGGTGCATGTGTTAGTTTGGCAGATGTCTTAGTTTGGCGCATGTGTTTGTTTGGCGGATGTGTTAGTTTGGCGGATGTCTTAGTTTGGTGCATGTGTTTGTTTGGCGGATGTCTTAGTTTGGCGCATGTGTTTGTTTGGCGGATGTGTAAGTTTGGCGGATGTCTTTGTTTGGTGCATGTGTTTGTTGGGCAGATGTGTTAGTTTGACAGATGTCTTAGTTTGGCACATGTGTTTGTTTGTTGGATGTGTTAGTTTGGCAGATGTCTTAGTTTGGCGGGTGTCTTAGTTTTGTGCATGTGTTAGTTTGGCAGATGTCTTAGTTTCGCGCATGTGTTTGTTTGTTGGATGTGTTTGTTTGGCGGATGTGTTCGTTTGGCGGATGTCTTAGTTTGGTGGATGTCTTAGTTTGGCGCATGTGTTTGTTTGGCGGATGTGTTAATTTGGCAGATGTCTTGGTTTGGTGCACGTGTTTGTTTGGTGGCTGTGATCGTTTGGTGGATGTCTTAGTTTTGCGCATGTGCTTGTTTGGCGGATGTGTTTGTTTGGCGGATGTCTTAGCTTGGCGCATGTGTTTGTTTGGCGGATGTGTTAGTATGGCAGATGTCTTAGTTTGGCACATGTGTTTGTCTGGCGGATGTGTTAGTTTGGCGGATGTCTTAGTTTGGCGCATGTTTTTGTTTGGCGGATGTCTTAGTATGGCGGATGTCTTAGTTTGGCGCATGTGTTTGTTTGGCAGATGTGTTAGTTTGGCGGATGTCTGAGTTTGGCACATGTGTTTGTTTGGCGGATGTGTTCGTTTGGCGCTTGTGTTAGTTTGGCAGATGTCTTCGTTTGGCAGATGTCTTAGTTTGGCGGATGTCTTAGTTTGGCGCATGTGTTTGTTTGGCAGATGTGTTCGTTTGGCGCATGTCTTAGTTTGGTGAAAGTGTGTGTTTGGCGGATGTCTTAGTTTGGCGCATGTGTTTGTTTGGCGGATGTGTTAATTTGGCGGATGTCTTAGTTTGGCGCATGTGTTTGTTTGGCGGATGTGTTAGTTTGGCGGATGTCTTAGTTTGGCGCATGTGTGTGTTTGGCGGATGTCTTAGTTTGGCGCATGTGTTTGTTTGGCGGATGTGTTCGTTTGGCGCATGTCTTAGTTTGGTGAAAGTGTTTGTTTGGCGGATGTGTTTGTTTGGTGGATGCCTTAGTTTGGCGCATGTGTTTGTTTGGCGGATGTCTTAGTTTGGCGCATGTGTTTGTTTGGCGGATGTGTTAGTTTGGCGGATGTCTGAGTTTGGCACATGTGTTTGTTTGGCGGATGTGTTAGTTTGGCGGATGTCTGAGTTTGGCACATGTGTTTGTTTGGCGGATGTGTTAGTTTGGCGGATGTCTGAGTTTGGCATATGTGTTTGTTTGGCGGATGTGTTCGTTTGGCGCATGTGTTAGTTTGGCGGATGTCTTAGTTTGGCGCATGTGTTTGTTTGGCGGATGTGTTTGTTTGGTGGATGTCTTAGTTTGGCAGATGTGTTAGTTTGGCAGATGTCTTAGTTTGGCGGATGTCTTAGTTTGGCGCATGTGTTTGTTTGGCAGATGTGTTAGTTTGGCAGATGTCTTAATTTGGCGCACGTGTTTGTTGGGCGGATGTGTTTGTTTGGCGGGTTTCTTAGTTTGGTGCCTGTGTTAGTTTGGCAGATGCCTTAGTTTGGCGCATGTGTTTGTTTGTTGGATGTGTTTGTTTGGCGGATGTGTTCATTTTGGCGGATGTCTTAGTTTGGCGGATGTCTTAGTTTGGCGCATGTGTTTGTTTGGCGGGTGTGTTAGTTTGGCAGATGTCTTAATTTGGCACACGTGTTTGTTTGGCGGATGTGTTCATTTGGTGCATGTCTTAGTTTCGCGCATGTGTTTGTTTGGCGGATGTGTTTGTTTGGCGGATGTCTTAGTTTGGGGCATGTGATTGTTTGGCGGATGTCTTAGTTTGGCGCATGTGTTTGTTTGGCGGATATGTAAGTTTGGCGGATGTCTTTGTTTGGCGCATGTGTTTGTTTGGCGGATGTGTTCGTTTGGCGGATGTCTTAGTTTGGCACGTGTGTTTGTTTGGCGGATGTCTTCGTTTGGCAGTTGTGTTAATTTGGCAGATGTGATAGTTTGGCGTATGTCTTAGTTTGGCGCATGTGTTTGTTTGGCGGATGTGTTAGTTTGGCAGATGTCTTAGTTTGGCGCATGTGTTTGTTTGGCGGATGTGTTCGTTTGGCGGATGTCTTAGTTTCGCGCATGTGTTTGTGATGGTGGATGTGTTTGTTTGGCGGATGTCTTAGTTTGGTGCATGTGTTTGTCTGGCGGATGTCTTTGTTTGGTGCATGTGTTTGTTGGGCAGATGTGTTAGTTTGGCAGATGTCTTCGTATGGCGCATGTGTTTGTTTGGCGGATGTGTTTGTTTGGCGGATGTCTTCGTTTGGTGCATGTGTTTGTTTGGCGGATGTCTTAGTTTGGCGCATGTGTTTGTTTGGCGGATGTGTAAGTTTGGCGGATGTCTTTGTTTGGTGCATGTGTTTGTTTGACGGATGTGTTAGTTTGGCGGATGTCTTAGTGTGGCGGATGTCTTAGTTTGGCGCATGTGTTTGATTGGCGGATGTGTTAGTTTGGCGGATGTCTTAGTTTGGCGCATGTGTTTGTTTGGCGGATGTGTTCGTTTGGCGGATGTCTGAGTTTGGCACATGTGTTTGTTTGGCAGATGTGTTAGTTTGGCGATGTCTGAGTTTGGCACATGTGTTTGTTTGGCAGATGTGTTAGTTTGGCGGATGTGTTAGTTTGGCGGATGTCTTAGTTTGGCGCATTGGTTTGTTTGGCGGATGTGTTAGTATGGCGGTTGTCTTTCTTTGGTGCATGTGTTTGTTGGGCAGATGTGTTAGTTTGACAGATGTCTTAGTTTGGCGCATGTGTTTGTTTGTTGGATGTGTTTGTTTGGCGGATGTGTTCGTTTTGGCGGATGTCTTAGTTTGGCGGATGTCTTAGTTTGGCGCATGTGTTTGTTTGGCGGGTGTGTTAGTTTGGCAGATGTCTTAATTTGGCGCACGTGTTTGTTTGGCGGATGTGTTAATTTGGTGGATGTCTTAGTTTCGCGCATGTGTTTGTTTGGCGGATGTGTTTGTTTGGCGGATGTCTTAGTTTGGCGCATGTGTTTCTTTGGCGGATGTGTTCGTTTGGTGGATGTCTTAGTTTGGTGCATGTGATTGTTTGGCGGATGTCTTAGTTTGGCGCATGTGTTTGTTTGGCGGATATGTAAGTTTGGCGGATGTCTTTGTTTGGCGCATGTGTTTGTTTGGCGGATGTGTTCGTTTGGCGGATGTCTTAGTTTGGCACGTGTGTTTGTTTGGCGGATGTCTTAATTTGGCAGATGTGATAGTTTGGCGTATGTCTTAGTTTGGCGCATGTCTTAGTTTGGCAGTTGTGTTAATTTGGCAGATGTGATAGTTTGGTGTATGTCTTAGTTTGGCGCATGTGTTTGTGATGGTGGATGTGTTTGTTTGGCGGATGTCTTAGTTTGGTGCATGTGTTTGTCTGGCGGATGTCTTTGTTTGGTGCATGTGTTTGTTGGGCAGATGTGTTAGTTTGGCAGATGTCTTCGTATGGCGCATGTGTTTGTTTGGCGGATGTGTTTGTTTGGCGGATGTCTTCGTTTGGTGCATGTGTTTGTTTGGCGGATGTCTTAGTTTGGCGCATGTGTTTGTTTGGCGGATGTGTAAGTTTGGCAGATGTCTTTGTTTGGTGCATGTGTTTGTTTGTTCGATGTGTTAGTTTGGCAGATGTCTTAATTTGGCGCATGTGCTTGATTGGCGGATGTGTTAGTTTGGCGGATGTCTTAGTTTGGCGCATGTGTTTGTTTGGCGGATGTGTTCGTTTGGCGGATGTCTGAGTTTGGCACATGTGTTTGTTTGGCAGATGTGTTAGTTTGGCGATGTCTGAGTTTGGCACATGTGTTTGTTTGGCAGATGTGTTAGTTTGGCGGATGTGTTAGTTTGGCGGATGTCTTAGTTTGGCGCATTGGTTTGTTTGGCGGATGTGTTAGTATGGCGGTTGTCTTTGTTTGGTGCATGTGTTTGTTGGGCAGATGTGTTAGTTTGACAGATGTCTTAGTTTGGCGCATGTGTTTGTTTGTTGGATGTGTTTGTTTGGCGGATGTGTTCGTTTTGGCGGAAGTCTTAGTTTGGCGGATGTCTTAGTTTGGCGCATGTGTTTGTTTGGCGGGTGTGTTAGTTTGGCAGATGTCTTAATTTGGCGCACGTGTTTGTTTGGCGGATGTGTTAATTTGGTGGATGTCTTAGTTTCGCGCATGTGTTTGTTTGGCGGATGTGTTTGTTTGGCGGATGTCTTAGTTTGGGGCATGTGATTGTTTGGCGGAAGTCTTAGTTTGGCGCATGTGTTTGTTTGGCGGATATGTAAGTTTGGCGGATGTCTTTGTTTGGCGCATGTGTTTGTTTGGCGGATGTGTTCGTTTGGCGGATGTCTTAGTTTGGCACGTGTGTTTGTTTGGCGGATGTCTTAGTTTGGCAGTTGTGTTAATTTGGCAGATGTGATAGTTTGGCGTATGTCTTAGTTTGGCGCATGTGTTTGTTTGGCGGATGTGTTAGTTTGGCAGATGTCTTAGTTTGGCGCATGTGTTTCTTTGGTGGATGTGTTCGTTTGGTGGATGTCTTAGTTTGGTGCATGTGATTGTTTGGCGGATGTCTTAGTTTGGCGCATGTGTTTGTTTGGCGGATATGTAAGTTTGGCGGATGTCTTTGTTTGGCGCATGTGTTTGTTTGGCGGATGTGTTCGTTTGGCGGATGTCTTAGTTTGGCACGTGTGTTTGTTTGGCGGATGTCTTAATTTGGCAGATGTGATAGTTTGGCGTATGTCTTAGTTTGGCGCATGTCTTAGTTTGGCAGTTGTGTTAATTTGGCAGATGTGATAGTTTGGCGTATGTCTTAGTTTGGCGCATGTGTTTGTGATGGTGGATGTGTTTGTTTGGCGGATGTCTTAGTTTGGTGCATGTGTTTGTCTGACGGATGTCTTTGTTTGGTGCATGTGTTTGTTGGGCAGATGTGTTAGTTTGGCATATGTCTTCGTATGGCGCATGTGTTTGTTTGGCGGATGTGTTTGTTTGGCGGATGTCTTCGTTTGGTGCATGTGTTTGTTTGGCGGATGTCTTAGTTTGGCGCATGTGTTTGTTTGGCGGATGTGTAAGTTTGGCAGATGTCTTTGTTTGGTGCATGTGTCTGTTTGTTCGATGTGTTAGTTTGGCAGATGTCTTAATTTGGCGCATGTGCTCGTTTGGCGGATGTCTTAGTTTGGCCCATGTGTTTGTTTGGTGGATGTCTTAGTTTGGCAGATGTGTTAGTTTGGTGGATGTGTTAGTTTGGCGCATGTGTTTGTTTGGCGGATGTGTTAGTTTGGCAGATGTCTTAGTTTGGCGCATGTGTTTGTTTGGCGGATGTGTTTGTTTGGCTGATGTGTTAGTTTGGCGGATGTCTTAGTTTGGCGCATGTGTTTGTTTGCGGATGTGTTAGCATGGCGGATGTCTTAGTTTGGCACATGTGTTTGTTTGGCGGATGTGTTAGTTTGACGGATGTCTTAGTTTGGCGCATGTGTTTGTTTGGCGGATGTGTTAAGTTTGGCGGATGACTTAGTTTGGTGCATGTGTTTGTTTTTGCAGATGTGTTCATTTGGCGGATGTCTTAGTTTCGCGCATGTGTTTGTTTGGCGGATGTGTTAGCATGGCGGATGTCTTAGTTTGGCGCATGTGTTTGTTTGGCGGATGTGTTAGTTTGGCGGATGTCTTAGTTTGGCGCATGTGTTTGTTTGGCGGATGTCTTAGTTTGGCGGATGTCTTAGTTTGGCGCATGTGTTTGTTTGGCGGATGTGTTCGTTTGGCACATGTCTTAGTTTGGTGAAAGTGTTTGTTTGGCGGATGTGTTAGTTTGGCGGATGTCTTAGTTTGGCGCATGTGTGTGTTTGGCGGATGTGTTTGTTTGGTGGATGCCTTAGTTTGGTGCATGTGTTTGTTTGGCGGATGTCTTAGTTTGGTGCATGTGTTTGTTTGGCGGATGTGTTAGTTTGGCGGATGTCTTAGTTTGGCGCATGTGTTTGTTTGGCGGATGTGTTAGTATGGCGGATGTCTTAGTTTGGCGCATGTGTTTGTTTGGCGGATGTGTTAGTTTGGCGGATGTCTGAGTTTGTCACATGTGTTTGTTTGGCGGATGTGTTCGTTTGGCGCATGTGTTAGTTTGGCGGATGTCTTAGTTTGACGCATGTGTTTGTTTGGCGGATGTGTTTGTCTGGCAGATGTCTTACTTTGGCGCATGTGTTTGTTTGGTGGATGTGTTTGTTTGGCAGATGTCTTAGTTTGGCGGATGTGTTAGTATGGCGGATGTCTTAGTTTGGCGCATGTGTTTGTTTGGTGGATGTGTTAGTTTGGCGGAAGTCTGAGTTTTGCACATGTGTTTGTTTGGCGGATGTGTTAGTTTGGCGGATGTCTTCGTTTGGCGCATGTGTTTGTTTGGTGGATGTGTTTGTTTGGCCGATATCTAAGTTTGGCAGATGTGTTCGTTTGGCGGATGTCTTAGTTTGGCGCATGTGTTTGTTTGGCGGATGTGTTAATTTGGCAGATGTCTTGGTTTGGCGCACGTGTTTGTTTGGTGGCTGTGATCGTTTGGTGGATGTCTTAGTTTCGCGCATGTGTTTGTTTGGCGGATGTGTTTGTTTGGCAGATGTCTTAGTTTGGTGCATGTGTTTGTTTGGCGGATGTGTTTGTTTGGCGGATGTGTTAGTTTAGCAGATGTCTTAGTTTGGCGCATGTGTTTGTTTGGCGGATGTGTTCGTTTGGCGGATGGCTTAGTTACGCGCATGTGTTTGTTTGGCGGATGTCTTAGTTTCGCGCACGTGTTTGTGATGGTGGATATGTTTGTTTGGCGGATGTCTTAGTTTGGTGCATGTGTTTGTCTGGCGGATGTCTTTGTTTGGTGCATGTGTTTGTTGGGCAGATGTGTTAGTTTGGCGGATGTCTGAGTTTGGCACATGTGTTTGTTTGGCGGATGTGTTAGTTTGGCGGGTGTATTAGTTTGGCGCAAGTGTTTCTTTGGTGGTTGTGTTAGTGTGGCGGATGTCTTAGTTTGGCGCATGTGTTTGTTTGGTGGATTTGTTAGTTTGACGGATGTCTTAGTTTGGCAAAAGTGTTTATTTGGCGGATGTGTTCGTTTGGCGCATGTGTTTGTTTGGCGGATGTGTTTGTTTGGCGGATGTCTTACTTTGGCGCATGTGTTTGTTTGGCGCATGTGTTTGTTTGGCGGATGTGTTTGTTTGGCGGATGTCTTAGTTTGGCGCATGTGTTTGTTTGGCGGATGTGTTAATTTGGCGGATGTCTTAATTTGGCGCATGTGTTTGTTTGGCGGATGTGTTCGTTTGGCGCATGTCTTAGTTTGGTGAAAGTGTGTGTTTGGCGGATGTCTTAGTTTGGCGCATGTGTTTGTTTGGCGGATGTGTTAATTTGGCGGATGTCTTAGTTTGGCGCATGTGTTTGTTTGGCGGATGTGTTAGTTTGGCGGATGTCTTAGTTTGGCGCATGTGTGTGTTTGGCGGATGTCTTAGTTTGGCGCATGTGTTTGTTTGGCGGATGTGTTCGTTTGGCGCATGTCTTAGTTTGGTGAAAGTGTTTGTTTGGCGGATGTGTTTGTTTGGTGGATGCCTTAGTTTGGCGCATGTGTTTGTTTGGCGGATGTCTTAGTTTGGCGCATGTGTTTGTTTGGCGGATGTGTTAGTTTGGCGGATGTCTGAGTTTGGCACATGTGTTTGTTTGGCGGATGTGTTAGTTTGGCGGATGTCTGAGTTTGGCACATGTGTTTGTTTGGCGGATGTGTTAGTTTGGCGGATGTCTGAGTTTGGCATATGTGTTTGTTTGGCGGATGTGTTCGTTTGGCGCATGTGTTAGTTTGGCGGATGTCTTAGTTTGGCGCATGTGTTTGTTTGGCGGATGTGTTTTTTTGGTGGATGTCTTAGTTTGGCAGATGTGTTAGTTTGGCAGATGTCTTAGTTTGGCGGATGTCTTAGTTTGGCGCATGTGTTTGTTTGGCAGATGTGTTAGTTTGGCAGATGTCTTAATTTGGCGCACGTGTTTGTTGGGCGGATGTGTTTGTTTGGCGGGTTTCTTAGTTTGGTGCCTGTGTTAGTTTGGCAGATGCCTTAGTTTGGCGCATGTGTTTGTTTGTTGGATGTGTTTGTTTGGCGGATGTGTTCATTTTGGCGGATGTCTTAGTTTGGCGGATGTCTTAGTTTGGCGCATTTGTTTGTTTGGCGGGTGTGTTAGTTTGGCAGATGTCTTAATTTGGCACACGTGTTTGTTTGGCGGATGTGTTCATTTGGTGGATGTCTTAGTTTCGCGCATGTGTTTGTTTGGCGGATGTGTTTGTTTGGCGGATGTCTTAGTTTGGGGCATGTGATTGTTTGGCGGATGTCTTAGTTTGGCGCATGTGTTTGTTTGGCGGATATGTAAGTTTGGCGGATGTCTTTGTTTGGCGCATGTGTTTGTTTGGCGGATGTGTTCGTTTGGCGGATGTCTTAGTTTGGCACGTGTGTTTGTTTGGCGGATGTCTTCGTTTGGCAGTTGTGTTAATTTGGCAGATGTGATAGTTTGGCGTATGTCTTAGTTTGGCGCATGTGTTTGTTTGGCGGATGTGTTAGTTTGGCAGATGTCTTAGTTTGGCGCATGTGTTTGTTTGGCGGATGTGTTCGTTTGGCGGATGTCTTAGTTTCGCGCACGTGTTTGTGATGGTGGATGTGTTTGTTTGGCGGATGTCTTAGTTTGGTGCATGTGTTTGTCTGGCGGATGTCTTTGTTTGGTGCATGTGTTTGTTGGGCAGATGTGTTAGTTTGGCAGATGTCTTCGTATGGCGCATGTGTTTGTTTGGCGGATGTGTTTGTTTGGCGGATGTCTTCGTTTGGTGCATGTGTTTGTTTGGCGGATGTCTTAGTTTGGCGCATGTGTTTGTTTGGCGGATGTGTAAGTTTGGCGGATGTCTTTGTTTGGTGCATGTGTTTGTTTGTTCGATGTGTTAGTTTGGCAGATGTCTTAATTTGGCGCATGTGCTCGTTTGGCGGATGTCTTAGTTTGGCCCATGTGTTTGTTTGGTGGATGTCTTAGTTTGGCAGATGTGTTAGTTTGGCGGATGAGTTAGTTTGGCGCACGTGTTTGTTTGGCGGATGTGTTAGTTTGGCAGATGTCTTAGTTTGGCGCATGTGTTTGTTTGGCGGATGTGTTTGTTTGGCTGATGTGTTAGTTTAGCGGATGTCTTAGTTTGGCGCATGTGTTTGTTTGGTGGATGTGTTAGTTTGGCGGATGTGTTAGTTTGGCGGATGTCTTAGTTTGGCGCATGTGTTTGTTTGCGGATGTGTTAGCATGGCGGATGTCTTAGTTTGGCGCATGTGTTTGTTTGGCGGATGTGTTTGTTTGGTGGATGTCTTAGTTTGGCAGATGTGTTAGTTTGGCAGATGTCTTAGTTTGGCGGATGTCTTAGTTTGGCGCATGTGTTTGTTTGGCAGATGTGTTAGTTTGGCAGATGTCTTAATTTGGCGCACGTGTTTGTTGGGCGGATGTGTTTCTTTGGCGGGTTTCTTAGTTTGGTGCCTGTGTTAGTTTGGCAGATGCCTTAGTTTGGCGCATGTGTTTGTTTGTTGGATGTGTTTGTTTGGCGGATGTGTTCGTTTTGGCGGATGTCTTCGTTTGGCGGAAGTCTTAGTTTGGCGCATGTGTTTGTTTGGCGGGTGTGTTAGTTTGGCAGATGTCTTAATTTGGAGCACGTGTTTGTTTGGTGGATGTGTTCATTTGGTGGATGTCTTAGTTTCGCGCATGTGTTTGTTTGGCGGATGTGTTTGTTTGGCGGATGTCTTAGTTTGGGGCATGTGATTGTTTGGCGGATGTCTTAGTTTGGCGCATGTGTTTGTTTGGCGGATATGTAAGTTTGGCGGATGTCTTTGTTTGGCGCATGTGTTTGTTTGGCGGATGTGTTCGTTTGGCGGATGTCTTAGTTTGGCACGTGTGTTTGTTTGGCGGATGTCTTCGTTTGGCAGTTGTGTTAATTTGGCAGATGTGATAGTTTGGCGTATGTCTTAGTTTGGCGCATGTGTTTGTTTGGCGGATGTGTTAGTTTGGCAGATGTCTTAGTTTGGCGCATGTGTTTGTTTGGCGGATGTGTTCATTTGGCGGATGTCTTAGTTTCGCGCACGTGTTTGTGATGGTGGATATGTTTGTTTGGCGGATGTCTTAGTTTGGTGCATGTGTTTGTCTGGCGGATGTCTTTGTTTGGTGCATGTGTTTGTTGGGCAGATGTGTTAGTTTGGCAGATGTCTTCGTATGGCGCATGTGTTTGTTTGGCGGATGTGTTTGTTTGGCGGATGTCTTCGTTTGGTGCATGTGTTTGTTTGGCGGATGTCTTAGTTTGGCGCATGTGTTTGTTTGGCGGATGTGTAAGTTTGGCGGATGTCTTTGTTTGGTGCATGTGTTTGTTTGTTCGATGTGTTAGTTTGGCAGATGTCTTAATTTGGCGCATGTGTTTGTTTGGTGGATGTCTTAGTTTGGCAGATGTGTTAGTTTGGCGGATGAGTTAGTTTGGCGCATGTGTTTGTTTGTTCGATGTGTTAGTTTGGCAGATGTCTTAATTTGGCGCATGTGTTTGTTTGGCGGATGTGTTAATTTGGCGGATGTCTTAATTTGGCGCATGTGTTTGTTTGGCGGATGTGTTCGTTTGGCGCATGTCTTAGTTTGGTGAAAGTGTGTGTTTGGCGGATGTCTTAGTTTGGCGCATGTGTTTGTTTGGCGGATGTGTTAATTTGGCGGATGTCTTAGTTTGGCGCATGTGTTTGTTTGGCGGATGTGTTAGTTTGGCGGATGTCTTAGTTTGGCACATGTGTGTGTTTGGCGGATGTCTTAGTTTGGCGCATGTGTTTGTTTGGCGGATGTGTTCGTTTGGCGCATGTCTTAGTTTGGTGAAAGTGTTTGTTTGGCGGATGTGTTTGTTTGGTGGATGCCTTAGTTTGGCGCATGTGTTTGTTTGGCGGATGTCTTAGTTTGGCGCATGTGTTTGTTTGGCGGATGTGTTAGTTTGGCGGATGTCTGAGTTTGGCACATGTGTTTGTTTGGCGGATGTGTTAGTTTGGCGGATGTCTGAGTTTGGCACATGTGTTTGTTTGGCGGATGTGTTAGTTTGGCGGATGTCTGAGTTTGGCATATGTGTTTGTTTGGCGGATGTGTTCGTTTGGCGCATGTGTTAGTTTGGCGGATGTCTTAGTTTGGCGCATGTGTTTGTTTGGCGGATGTGTTTGTTTGGTGGATGTCTTAGTTTGGCAGATGTGTTAGTTTGGCAGATGTCTTAGTTTGGCGGATGTCTTAGTTTGGCGCATGTGTTTGTTTGGCAGATGTGTTAGTTTGGCAGATGTCTTAATTTGGCGCACGTGTTTGTTGGGCGGATGTGTTTGTTTGGCGGGTTTCTTAGTTTGGTGCCTGTGTTAGTTTGGCAGATGCCTTAGTTTGGCGCATGTGTTTGTTTGTTGGATGTGTTTGTTTGGCGGATGTGTTCATTTTGGCGGATGTCTTAGTTTGGCGGATGTCTTAGTTTGGCGCATGTGTTTGTTTGGCGGGTGTGTTAGTTTGGCAGATGTCTTAATTTGGCACACGTGTTTGTTTGGCGGATGTGTTCATTTGGTGGATGTCTTAGTTTCGCGCATGTGTTTGTTTGGCGGATGTGTTTGTTTGGCGGATGTCTTAGTTTGGGGCATGTGATTGTTTGGCGGATGTCTTAGTTTGGCGCATGTGTTTGTTTGGCGGATATGTAAGTTTGGCGGATGTCTTTGTTTGGCGCATGTGTTTGTTTGGCGGATGTGTTCGTTTGGTGGATGTCTTAGTTTGGCACGTGTGTTTGTTTGGCGGATGTCTTCGTTTGGCAGTTGTGTTAATTTGGCAGATGTGATAGTTTGGCGTATGTCTTAGTTTGGCGCATGTGTTTGTTTGGCGGATGTGTTAGTTTGGCAGATGTCTTAGTTTGGCGCATGTGTTTGTTTGGCGGATGTGTTCGTTTGGCGGATGTCTTAGTTTCGCGCACGTGTTTGTGATGGTGGATGTGTTTGTTTGACAGATGTCTTAGTTTGGCGGGTGTCTTAGTTTGGTGCATGTGTTAGTTTGGCAGATGTCTTAGTTTGGCGCATGTGTTTGTTTGGCGGATGTGTTAGTTTGGCGGATGTCTTAGTTTGGTGCATGTGTTTGTTTGGCGGATGTCTTAGTTTGGCGCATGTGTTTGTTTGGCGGATGTGTAAGTTTGGCGGATGTCTTTGTTTGGTGCATGTGTTTGTTGGGCAGATGTGTTAGTTTGACAGATGTCTTAGTTTGGCACATGTGTTTGTTTGTTGGATGTGTTAGTTTGGCAGATGTCTTAGTTTGGCGGGTGTCTTAGTTTTGTGCATGTGTTAGTTTGGCAGATGTCTTAGTTTCGCGCATGTGTTTGTTTGTTGGATGTGTTTGTTTGGCGGATGTGTTCGTTTGGCGGATGTCTTAGTTTGGTGGATGTCTTAGTTTGGCGCATGTGTTTGTTTGGCGGATGTGTTAATTTGGCAGATGTCTTGGTTTGGTGCACGTGTTTGTTTGGTGGCTGTGATCGTTTGGTGGATGTCTTAGTTTTGCGCATGTGCTTGTTTGGCGGATGTGTTTGTTTGGCGGATGTCTTAGCTTGGCGCATGTGTTTGTTTGGCGGATGTGTTAGTATGGCGGATGTCTTAGTTTGGCACATGTGTTTGTCTGGCGGATGTGTTAGTTTGGCGGATGTCTTAGTTTGGCGCATGTTTTTGTTTGGCGGATGTCTTAGTATGGCGGATGTCTTAGTTTGGCGCATGTGTTTGTTTGGCAGATGTGTTAGTTTGGCGGATGTCTGAGTTTGGCACATGTGTTTGTTTGGCGGATGTGTTCGTTTGGCGCTTGTGTTAGTTTGGCAGATGTCTTCGTTTGGCGCATGTGTTTGTTTGATGGATGTGTTTGTTTGGCGGATGTCTTAGTTTGGCAGATGTGTTCGTTTGGCGGATGTCTTAGTTTGGCGAATGTCTTAGTTTGGCGCATGTGTTTGTTTGGCAGATGTGTTAGTTTGGCAGATGTCTTAGTTTCGTGCATGTGTTTGTTTGGCGGATGTGTTTGTTTGGCGGATGTCTTAGTTTGGCGCATGTGTTTGTTTGGCGGATGTGTACGTTTGGCGGATGTCTTTGTTTGGTGCATGTGTTTGTTGGGCAGATGTGTTCGTTTGACAGATGTCTTAGTTTGGCGCATATGTTTGTTTGTTGGATGGGTTAGTTTGGCAGATGTCTTAGTTTTGTGGGTGTCTTAGTTTGGTGCATGTGTTAGTTTGGCAGATGTCTTAGTTTGCCGCATGTGTTTGTTTGTTGGATGTGTTTGTTTGGTGCATGTGTTTGTTTGGCGGATATGTAAGTTTGGCGGATGTCTTTGTTTGGTGCATGTGTTTGTTGGGCAGATTTGTTAGTTTGGCAGATGTCTTAGTTTGGCGCATGTGTTTGTTTGTTGGATTTGTTAGTTTGGCAGATGTCTTAGTTTGGCGGGTGACTTCGTTTGGCGCATGTGTTAGTTTGGCAGATGTCTTAGTTTGGCGGATGTGTTTGTTTGTTGGATGTGTTTGTTTGGCGGATGTCTTAGATTGGCGCATGTGTTTGTTTGGCGGATGTCTTAGTTTGGCGCATGTGTTTGTTTGACGGATGTGTTAGTTTGGCGGATGTCTTAGTGTGGCGGATGTCTTAGTTTGGCGCATGTGTTTGATTGGCGGATGTGTTAGTTTGGCGGATGTCTTAGTTTGGCGCATGTGTTCGTTTGGCGGATGTGTTCGTTTGGCGGATGTCTGAGTTTGGCACATGTGTTTGTTTGGCAGATGTGTTAGTTTGGCGATGTCTGAGTTTGGCACATGTGTTTGTTTGGCAGATGTGTTAGTTTGGCGGATGTGTTAGTTTGGCGGATGTCTTAGTTTGGCGCATTGGTTTGTTTGGCGGATGTGTTAGTATGGCGGTTGTCTTTGTTTGGTGCATGTGTTTGTTGGGCAGATGTGTTAGTTTGACAGATGTCTTAGTTTGGCGCATGTGTTTGTTTGTTGGATGTGTTTGTTTGGCGGATGTGTTCGTTTTGGCGGGTGTGTTAGTTTGGCAGATGTCTTAATTTGGCGCACGTGTTTGTTTGGCGGATGTGTTCGTTTGGCGGATGTCTTAGTTTGGCACGTGTGTTTGTTTGGCGGATGTCTTAGTTTGGCAGTTGTGTTAATTTGGCAGATGTGATAGTTTGGCGTATGTCTTAGTTTGGCGCATGTGTTTGTTTGGCGGATGTGTTAGTTTGGCAGATGTCTTAGTTTGGCGCATGTGTTTCTTTGGCGGATGTGTTCGTTTGGTGGATGTCTTAGTTTGGTGCATGTGATTGTTTGGCGGATGTCTTAGTTTGGCGCATGTGTTTGTTTGGCGGATATGTAAGTTTGGCGGATGTCTTTGTTTGGCGCATGTGTTTGTTTGGCGGATGTGTTCGTTTGGCGGATGTCTTAGTTTGGCACGTGTGTTTGTTTGGCGGATGTCTTAATTTGGCAGATGTGATAGTTTGGCGTATGTCTTAGTTTGGCGCATGTCTTAGTTTTGCAGTTGTGTTAATTTGGCAGATGTGATAGTTTGGCGTATGTCTTAGTTTGGCGCATGTGTTTGTGATGGTGGATGTGTTTGTTTGGCGGATGTCTTAGTTTGGTGCATGTGTTTGTCTGACGGATGTCTTTGTTTGGTGCATGTGTTTGTTGGGCAGATGTGTTAGTTTGGCATATGTCTTCGTATGGCGCATGTGTTTGTTTGGCGGATGTGTTTGTTTGGCGGATGTCTTCGTTTGGTGCATGTGTTTGTTTGGCGGATGTCTTAGTTTGGCGCATGTGTTTGTTTGGCGGATGTGTAAGTTTGGCAGATGTCTTTGTTTGGTGCATGTGTTTGTTTGTTCGATGTGTTAGTTTGGCAGATGTCTTAATTTGGCGCATGTGCTCGTTTGGCGGATGTCTTAGTTTGGCCCATGTGTTTGTTTGGTGGATGTCTTAGTTTGGCAGATGTGTTAGTTTGGTGGATGTGTTAGTTTGGCGCATGTGTTTGTTTGGCGGATGTGTTAGTTTGGCAGATGTCTTAGTTTGGCGCATGTGTTTGTTTGGCGGATGTGTTTGTTTGGCTGATGTGTTAGTTTGGCGGATGTCTTAGTTTGGCGCATGCGTTTGTTTGCGGATGTGTTAGCATGGCGGATGTCTTAGTTTGGCACATGTGTTTGTTTGGCGGATGTGTTAGTTTGACGGATGTCTTAGTTTGGCGCATGTGTTTGTTTGGCGGATGTGTTAAGTTTGGCGGATGACTTAGTTTGGTGCATGTGTTTGTTTTTGCAGATGTGTTCATTTGGCGGATGTCTTAGTTTCGCGCATGTGTTTGTTTGGCGGATGTGTTAGCATGGCGGATGTCTTAGTTTGGCGCATGTGTTTGTTTGGCGGATGTGTTAGTTTGGCGGATGTCTTAGTTTGGCGCATGTGTTTGTTTGGCGGATGTCTTAGTTTGGCGGATGTCTTAGTTTGGCGCATGTGTTTGTTTGGCGGATGTGTTCGTTTGGCACATGTCTTAGTTTGGTGAAAGTGGTTGTTTGGCGGATGTGTTAGTTTGGCGGATGTCTTAGTTTGGCGCATGTGTGTGTTTGACGGATGTGTTTGTTTGGTGGATGCCTTAGTTTGGCGCATGTGTTTGTTTGGCGGATGTCTTAGTTTGGTGCATGTGTTTGTTTGGCGGATGTGTTAGTTTGGCGGATGTCTTAGTTTGGCGCATGTGTTTGTTTGGCGGATGTGTTAGTATGGCGGATGTCTTAGTTTGGCGCATGTGTTTGTTTGGCGGATGTGTTAGTTTGGCGGATGTCTGAGTTTGGCGCATGTGTTTGTTTGGCGGATGTCTTAGTTTGGCGCATGTGTTTGTTTGGTGGATGTGTTTGTCTGGCAGATGTCTTACTTTGGCGCATGTGTTTGTTTGGTGGATGTGTTAGTTTGGCGGATGTCTTCGTTTGGCGCATGTGTTTGTTTGGCGGATGTGTTCGTTTGGCGGATGGCTTAGTTACGCGCATGTGTTTGTTTGGCGGATGTGTTTGTTTGGCTGATGTGTTAGTTTGGCTGATGTCTTAGTTTGGCGCATGTGTTTGTTTTGTGGATGTGTTATTTGGCGGATGTCTTAGTTTGATGCATGTGTTTGTTTGGCGAATGTGTTAGTTTGGCGGATGTCTGAGTTTGGCACATGTGTTTGTTTGGCGGATGTGTTAGTTTGGCGGGTGTATTAGTTTGGCGCAAGTGTTTCTTTGGTGGTTGTGTTAGTGTGGCGGATGTCTTAGTTTGGCGCATGTGTTTGTTTGGTGGATTTGTTAGTTTGACGGATGTCTTAGTTTGGCGAAAGTGTTTGTTTGGCGGATGTGTTCGTTTGGCGCATGTGTTTGTTTGGCGGATGTGTTTGTTTGGCGGATGTCTTACTTTGGCGCATGTGTTTGTTTGGCGCATGTGTTTGTTTGGCGGATGTGTTTGTTTGGCGGATGTCTTAGTTTGGCGCATGTGTTTGTTTGGCGGATGTGTTAATTTGGCGGATGTCTTAGTTTGGCGCATGTGTTTGTTTGGCGGATGTGTTCGTTTGGCGCATGTCTTAGTTTGGTGAAAGTGTGTGTTTGGCGGATGTCTTAGTTTGGCGCATGTGTTTGTTTGGCGGATGTGTTAATTTGGCGGATGTCTTAGTTTGGCGCATGTGTTTGTTTGGCGGATGTGTTAGTTTGGCGGATGTCTTAGTTTGGCGCATGTGTGTGTTTGGCGGATGTCTTAGTTTGGCGCATGTGTTTGTTTGGCGGATGTGTTCGTTTGGCGCATGTCTTAGTTTGGTGAAAGTGTTTGTTTGGCGGATGTGTTTGTTTGGTGGATGCCTTAGTTTGGCGCATGTGTTTGTTTGGCGGATGTCTTAGTTTGGCACATGTGTTTGTTTGGCGGATGTGTTAGTTTGGCGGATGTCTGAGTTTGGCACATGTGTTTGTTTGGCGGATGTGTTAGTTTGGCGGATGTCTGAGTTTGGCACATGTGTTTGTTTGGCGGATGTGTTCGTTTTGGCGGATGTCTTAGTTTGGCGGATGTCTTAGTTTGGCGCATGTGTTTGTTTGGCGGGTGTGCTAGTTTGGCAGATGTCTTAATTTGGCGCACGTGTTTGTTTGGCGGATGTGTTCATTTGGTGGATGTCTTAGTTTCGCGCATGTGTTTGTTTGGCGGATGTGTTTGTTTGGCGGATGTCTTAATTTGGCGCATGTGCTCGTTTGGCGTATGTCTTAGTTTGGCCCATGTGTTTGTTTGGTGGATGTCTTAGTTTGGCAGATGTGTTAGTTTGGTGGATGTGTTAGTTTGGCGCATGTGTTTGTTTGGCGGATGTGTTAGTTTGGCAGATGTCTTAGTTTGGCGCATGTGTTTGTTTGGCGGATGTGTTTGTTTGGCTGATGTGTTAGTTTGGCGGATGTCTTAGTTTGGCGCATGTGTTTGTTTGCGGATGTGTTAGCATGGCGGATGTCTTAGTTTGGCACATGTGTTTGTTTGGCGGATGTGTTAGTTTGACGGATGTCTTAGTTTGGCGCATGTGTTTGTTTGGCGGATGTGTTAAGTTTGGCGGATGACTTAGTTTGGTGCATGTGTTTGTTTTTGCAGATGTGTTCATTTGGCGGATGTCTTAGTTTCGCGCATGTGTTTGTTTGGCGGATGTGTTAGCATGGCGGATGTCTTAGTTTGGCGCATGTGTTTGTTTGGCGGATGTGTTAGTTTGGCGGATGTCTTAGTTTGGCGCATGTGTTTGTTTGGCGGATGTCTTAGTTTGGCGGATGTCTTAGTTTGGCGCATGTGTTTGTTTGGCAGATGTGTTCGTTTGGCGCATGTGTTTGTTTGGCGGATGTGTTCGTTTGGCACATGTCTTAGTTTGGTGAAAGTGTTTGTTTGGCGGATGTGTTAGTTTGGCGGATGTCTTAGTTTGGCGCATGTGTGTGTTTGGCGGATGTGTTTGTTTGGTGGATGCCTTAGTTTGGCGCATGTGTTTGTTTGGCGGATGTCTTAGTTTGGTGCATGTGTTTGTTTGGCGGATGTGTTAGTTTGGCGGATGTCTTAGTTTGGCGCATGTGTTTGTTTGGCGGATGTGTTAGTATGGCGGATGTCTCTAGTTTGGCGCATGTGTTTGTTTCGCGGATGTGTTAGTTTGGCGGATGTCTGAGTTTGGCACATGTGTTTGTTTGGCGGATGTGTTCGTTTGGCGCATGTGTTAGTTTGGCGGATGTCTTAGTTTGGCGCATGTGTTTGTTTGGCGGATGTGTTTGTCTGGCAGATGTCTTACTTTGGCGCATGTGTTTGTTTGGTGGATGTGTTTGTTTGGCAGATGTCTTAGTTTGGCGGATGTGTTAGTATGGCGTATGTCTTAGTTTGGCGCATGTGTTTGTTTGGCGGATGTGTTAGTTTGGCGGAAGTCTGAGTTTTGCACATGTGTTTGTTTGGCGGATGTGTTAGTTTGGCGGATGTCTTCGTTTGGCGCATGTGTTTGTTTGGTGGATGTGTTTGTTTGGCCGATATCTAAGTTTGGCAGATGTGTTCGTTTGGCGGATGTCTTAGTTTGGCGCATGTGTTTGTTTGGCGGATGTGTTAATTTGGCAGATGTCTTGGTTTGGCGCACGTGTTTGTTTGGTGGCTGTGATCGTTTGGTGGATGTCTTAGTTTCGCGCATGTGTTTGTTTGGCGGATGTGTTTGTTTGGCAGATGTCTTAGTTTGGTGCATGTGTTTGTTTGGCGGATGTGTTTGTTTGGCGGATGTGTTAGTTTAGCAGATGTCTTAGTTTGGCGCATGTGTTTGTTTGGCGGATGTGTTCGTTTGGCGGATGGCTTAGTTACGCGCATGTGTTTGTTTGGCGGATGTGTTTGTTTGGCTGATGTGTTAGTTTGGCTGATGTCTTAGTTTGGCGCATGTGTTTGTTTTGTGGATGTGTTATTTGGTGGATGTCTTAGTTTGGCGCATGTGTTTGTTTGGCGAATGTGTTAGTTTGGCGGATGTCTGAGTTTGGCACATGTGTTTGTTTGGCGGATGTGTTGGTTTGGCGGGTGTATTAGTTTGGCGCATGTGTTTCTTTGGTGGTTGTGTTTGTGTGGCGGATGTCTTAGTTTGGCGCATGTGTTTGTTTGGTGGATTTGTTAGTTTGAGGGATGTCTTAGTTTGGCGAAAGTGTTTGTTTGGCGGATGTGTTCGTTTGGCGCATGTGTTTGTTTGGCGGATGTGTTTGTTTGGCGGATGTCTTACTTTGGCGCATGTGTTTGTTTGGCGCATGTGTTTGTTTGGCGGATGTGTTTGTTTGGCGGATGTCTTAGTTTGGCGCATGTGTTTGTTTGGCGGATGTGTTAGTTTGGCGGATGTCTTAGTTTGGCGCATGTGTTTGTTTGGCGGATGTGTTCGTTTGGCGCATGTCTTAGTTTGGTGAAAGTGTTTGTTTGGCGTATGTGTTAGTTTGGCGGATGTCTTAGTTTGGTGCATGTGTGTGTTTGGCGGATGTGTTTGTTTGGTGGATGCCTTAGTTTGGCGCATGTGTTTGTTTGGCGGATGTCTTAGTTTGGCGCATGTGTTTGTTTGGCGGATGTGTTAGTTTGGCGGATGTCTGAGTTTGGCACATGTGTTTGTTTGGCGGATGTGTTAGTTTGGCGTATGTCTGAGTTTGGCACATGTGTTTGTTTGGCGGATGTGTTAGTTTGGCGGATGTCTGAGTTTGGCATATGTGTTTGTTTGGCGGATGTGTTCGTTTGGCGCATGTGTTAGTTTGGCGGATGTCTTAGTTTGGCGCATGTGTTTGTTTGGCGGATGTGTTTGTTTGGTGGATGTCTTAGTTTAGCAGATGTGTTAGTTTGGCAGATGTCTTAGTTTGGCGGATGTCTTAGTTTGGCGCATGTGTTTGTTTGGCAGATGTGTTAGTTTGGCAGATGTCTTAATTTGGCGCACGTGTTTGTTGGGCGGATGTGTTTGTTTGGCGGGTTTCTTAGTTTGGTGCCTGTGTTAGTTTGGCAGATGCCTTAATTTTGGCGCATGTGTTTGTTTGTTGGATGTGTTTGTTTGGCGGATGTGTTCATTTTGGCGGATGTCTTAGTTTGGCGGATGTCTTAGTTTGGCGCATGTGTTTGTTTGGCAGATGTGTTCGTTTGGCGGATGTCTTAGTTTGGCGGATGTCTTAGTTTGGCGCACGTGTTTGTTTGGCAGATGTGTTAGTTTGGCAGATGTCTTAGTTTCGTGCATGTGTTTGTTTGGCGGATGTGTTTGTTTGGCGGATGTCTTAGTTTGGCGCATGTGTTTGTTTGGCGGATGTGTACGTTTGGCGGATGTCTTTGTTTGGTGCATGTGTTTGTTGGGCAGATGTGTTCGTTTAACAGATGTCTTAGTTTGGCGCATATGTTTGTTTGTTGGATGGGTTAGTTTGGCAGATGTCTTAGTTTTGTGGGTGTCTTAGTTTGGTGCATGTGTTAGTTTGGCAGATGTCTTAGTTTGCCGCATGTGTTTGTTTGTTGGATGTGTTTGTTTGGTGCATGTGTTTGTTTGGCGGATATGTAAGTTTGGCGGATGTCTTTGTTTGGTGCATGTGTTTGTTGGGCAGATTTGTTAGTTTGGCAGATGTCTTAGTTTGGCGCATGTGTTTGTTTGTTGGATTTGTTAGTTTGGCAGATGTCTTAGTTTGGCGGGTGACTTCGTTTGGCGCATGTGTTAGTTTGGCAGATGTCTTAGTTTGGCGGATGTGTTTGTTTGTTGGATGTGTTTGTTTGGCGGATGTCTTAGATTGGCGCATGTGTTTGTTTGGCGGATGTGTTTGTTTGGCGGATGTCCTAGTTTGGTGCATGTGTTTGTTTGGCGGATGTCTTAGTTTGGCGCATGTGTTTGTTTGACGGATGTGTTAGTTTGGCGGATGTCTTAGTGTGGCGGATGTCTTAGTTTGGCGCATGTGTTTGATTGGCGGATGTGTTAGTTTGGCGGATGTCTTAGTTTGGCGCATGTGTTCGTTTGGCGGATGTGTTCGTTTGGCGGATGTCTGAGTTTGGCACATGTGTTTGTTTGGCAGATGTGTTAGTTTGGCGATGTCTGAGTTTGGCACATGTGTTTGTTTGGCAGATGTGTTAGTTTGGCGGATGTGTTAGTTTGGCGGATGTCTTAGTTTGGCGCATTGGTTTGTTTGGCGGATGTGTTAGTATGGCGGTTGTCTTTGTTTGGTGCATGTGTTTGTTGGGCAGATGTGTTAGTTTGACAGATGTCTTAGTTTGGCGCATGTGTTTGTTTGTTGGATGTGTTTGTTTGGCGGATGTGTTCGTTTTGGCGGGTGTGTTAGTTTGGCAGATGTCTTAATTTGGCGCACGTGTTTGTTTGGCGAATGTGTTCGTTTGGCGGATGTCTTAGTTTGGCACGTGTGTTTGTTTGGCGGATGTCTTAGTTTGGCAGTTGTGTTAATTTGGCAGATGTGATAGTTTGGCGTATGTCTTAGTTTGGCGCATGTGTTTGTTTGGCGGATGTGTTAGTTTGGCAGATGTCTTAGTTTGGCGCATGTGTTTCTTTGGCGGATGTGTTCGTTTGGTGGATGTCTTAGTTTGGTGCATGTGATTGTTTGGCGGATGTCTTAGTTTGGCGCATGTGTTTGTTTGGCGGATATGTAAGTTTGGCGGATGTCTTTGTTTGGCGCATGTGTTTGTTTGGCGGATGTGTTCGTTTGGCGGATGTCTTAGTTTGGCACGTGTGTTTGTTTGGCGGATGTCTTAATTTGGCAGATGTGATAGTTTGGCGTATGTCTTAGTTTGGCGCATGTCTTAGTTTGGCAGTTGTGTTAATTTGGCAGATGTGATAGTTTGGCGTATGTCTTAGTTTGGCGCATGTGTTTGTGATGGTGGATGTGTTTGTTTGGCGGATGTCTTAGTTTGGTGCATGTGTTTGTCTGACGGATGTCTTTGTTTGGTGCATGTGTTTGTTTGGTGCATGTGTTTGTTGGGCAGATGTGTTAGTTTGGCATATGTCTTCGTATGGCGCATGTGTTTGTTTGGCGGATGTGTTTGTTTGGCGGATGTCTTCGTTTGGTGCATGTGTTTGTTTGGCGGATGTCTTAGTTTGGCGCATGTGTTTGTTTGGCGGATGTGTAAGTTTGGCAGATGTCTTTGTTTGGTGCATGTGTTTGTTTGTTCGATGTGTTAGTTTGGCAGATGTCTTAATTTGGCGCATGTGCTCGTTTGGCGGATGTCTTAGTTTGGCCCATGTGTTTGTTTGGTGGATGTCTTAGTTTGGCAGATGTGTTAGTTTGGTGGATGTGTTAGTTTGGCGCATGTGTTTGTTTGGCGGATGTGTTAGTTTGGCAGATGTCTTAGTTTGGCGCATGTGTTTGTTTGGCGGATGTGTTTGTTTGGCTGATGTGTTAGTTTGGCGGATGTCTTAGTTTGGCGCATGCGTTTGTTTGCGGATGTGTTAGCATGGCGGATGTCTTAGTTTGGCACATGTGTTTGTTTGGCGGATGTGTTAGTTTGACGGATGTCTTAGTTTGGCGCATGTGTTTGTTTGGCGGATGTGTTAAGTTTGGCGGATGACTTAGTTTGGTGCATGTGTTTGTTTTTGCAGATGTGTTCATTTGGCGGATGTCTTAGTTTCGCGCATGTGTTTGCTTGGCGGATGTGTTAGCATGGCGGATGTCTTAGTTTGGCGCATGTGTTTGTTTGGCGGATGTGTTAGTTTGGCGGATGTCTTAGTTTGGCGCATGTGTTTGTTTGGCGGATGTCTTAGTTTGGCGGATGTCTTAGTTTGGCGCATGTGTTTGTTTGGCGGATGTGTTCGTTTGGCACATGTCTTAGTTTGGTGAAAGTGGTTGTTTGGCGGATGTGTTAGTTTGGCGGATGTCTTAGTTTGGCGCATGTGTGTGTTTGACGGATGTGTTTGTTTGGTGGATGCCTTAGTTTGGCGCATGTGTTTGTTTGGCGGATGTCTTAGTTTGGTGCATGTGTTTGTTTGGCGGATGTGTTAGTTTGGCGGATGTCTTAGTTTGGCGCATGTGTTTGTTTGGCGGATGTGTTAGTATGGCGGATGTCTTAGTTTGGCGCATGTGTTTGTTTGGCGGATGTGTTAGTTTGGCGGATGTCTGAGTTTGTCACATGTGTTTGTTTGGCGGATGTGTTCGTTTGGCGCATGTGTTAGTTTGGCGGATGTCTTAGTTTGGCGCATGTGTTTGTTTGGCGGATGTGTTTGTCTGGCAGATGTCTTACTTTGGCGCATGTGTTTGTTTGGTGGATGTGTTAGTTTGGCGGATGTCTTCGTTTGGCGCATGTGTTTGTTTGGCGGATGTGTTCGTTTGGCGGATGGCTTAGTTACGCGCATGTGTTTGTTTGGCGGATGTGTTTGTTTGGCTGATGTGTTAGTTTGGCTGATGTCTTAGTTTGGCGCATGTGTTTGTTTTGTGGATGTGTTATTTGGCGGATGTCTTAGTTTGACGCATGTGTTTGTTTGGCGTATGTGTTAGTTTGGCGGATGTCTGAGTTTGGCACATGTGTTTGTTTGGCGGATGTGTTAGTTTGGCGGGTGTATTAGTTTGGCGCAAGTGTTTCTTTGGTGGTTGTGTTAGTGTGGCGGATGTCTTAGTTTGGCGCATGTGTTTGTTTGGTGGATTTGTTAGTTTGACGGATGTCTTAGTTTGGCGAAAGTGTTTGTTTGGCGGATGTGTTCGTTTGGCGCATGTGTTTGTTTGGCGGATGTGTTTGTTTGGCGGATGTCTTACTTTGGCGCATGTGTTTGTTTGGCGCATGTGTTTGTTTGGCGGATGTGTTTGTTTGGCGGATGTCTTAGTTTGGCGCATGTGTTTGTTTGGCGGATGTGTTAATTTGGCGGATGTCTTAGTTTGGCGCATGTGTTTGTTTGGCGGATGTGTTCGTTTGGCGCATGTCTTAGTTTGGTGAAAGTGTGTGTTTGGCGGATGTCTTAGTTTGGCGCATGTGTTTGTTTGGCGGATGTGTTAATTTGGCGGATGTCTTAGTTTGGCGCATTTGTTTGTTTGGCGGATGTGTTAGTTTGGCGGATGTCTTAGTTTGGCGCATGTGTGTGTTTGGCGGATGTCTTAGTTTGGCGCATGTGTTTGTTTGGCGGATGTGTTCGTTTGGCGCATGTCTTAGTTTGGTGAAAGTGTTTGTTTGGCGGATGTGTTTGTTTGGTGGATGCCTTAGTTTGGCGCATGTGTTTGTTTGGCGGATGTCTTAGTTTGGCACATGTGTTTGTTTGGCGGATGTGTTAGTTTGGCAGATGTCTGAGTTTGGCACATGTGTTTGTTTGGCGGATGTGTTAGTTTGGCGGATGTCTGAGTTTGGCACATGTGTTTGTTTGGCGGATGTGTTCGTTTTGGCGGATGTCTTAGTTTGGCGGATGTCTTAGTTTGGCGCATGTGTTTGTTTGGCGGGTGTGCTAGTTTGGCAGATGTCTTAATTTGGCGCACGTGTTTGTTTGGCGGATGTGTTCATTTGGTGGATGTCTTAGTTTCGCGCATGTGTTTGTTTGGCGGATGTGTTTGTTTGGCGGATGTCTTAATTTGGCGCATGTGCTCGTTTGGCGGATGTCTTAGTTTGGCCCATGTGTTTGTTTGGTGGATGTCTTAGTTTGGCAGATGTGTTAGTTTGGTGGATGTGTTAGTTTGGCGCATGTGTTTGTTTGGCGGATGTGTTAGTTTGGCAGATGTCTTAGTTTGGCGCATGTGTTTGTTTGGCGGATGTGTTTGTTTGGCTGATGTGTTAGTTTGGCGGATGTCTTAGTTTGGCGCATGTGTTTGTTTGCGGATGTGTTAGCATGGCGGATGTCTTAGTTTGGCACATGTGTTTGTTTGGCAGATGTGTTAGTTTGACGGATGTCTTAGTTTGGCGCATGTGTTTGTTTGGCGGATGTGTTAAGTTTGGCGGATGACTTAGTTTGGTGCATGTGTTTGTTTTTGCAGATGTGTTCATTTGGCGGATGTCTTAGTTTGGCGCATGTGTTTGTTTGGCGGGTGTGCTAGTTTGGCAGATGTCTTAATTTGGCGCACGTGTTTGTTTGGCGGATGTGTTCATTTGGTGGATGTCTTAGTTTCGCGCATGTGTTTGTTTGGCGGATGTGTTTGTTTGGCGGATGTCTTAATTTGGCGCATGTGCTCGTTTGGCGGATGTCTTAGTTTGGCCCATGTGTTTGTTTGGTGGATGTCTTAGTTTGGCAGATGTGTTAGTTTGGTGGATGTGTTAGTTTGGCGCATGTGTTTGTTTGGTGGATGTGTTTGTTTGGCAGATGTCTTAGTTTGGCGGATGTGTTAGTATGGCGTATGTCTTAGTTTGGCGCATGTGTTTGTTTGGCGGATGTGTTAGTTTGGCGGAAGTCTGAGTTTTGCACATGTGTTTGTTTGGCGGATGTGTTAGTTTGGCGGATGTCTTCGTTTGGCGCATGTGTTTGTTTGGTGGATGTGTTTGTTTGGCCGATATCTAAGTTTGGCAGATGTGTTCGTTTGGCGGATGTCTTAGTTTGGCGCATGTGTTTGTTTGGCGGATGTGTTAATTTGGCAGATGTCTTGGTTTGGCGCACGTGTTTGTTTGGTGGCTGTGATCGTTTGGTGGATGTCTTAGTTTCGCGCATGTGTTTGTTTGGCGGATGTGTTTGTTTGGCAGATGTCTTAGTTTGGTGCATGTGTTTGTTTGGCGGATGTGTTTGTTTGGCGGATGTGTTAGTTTAGCAGATGTCTTAGTTTGGCGCATGTGTTTGTTTGGCGGATGTGTTCGTTTGGCGGATGGCTTAGTTACGCGCATGTGTTTGTTTGGCGGATGTGTTTGTTTGGCTGATGTGTTAGTTTGGCTGATGTCTTAGTTTGGCGCATGTGTTTGTTTTGTGGATGTGTTATTTGGTGGATGTCTTAGTTTGGCGCATGTGTTTGTTTGGCGAATGTGTTAGTTTGGCGGATGTCTGAGTTTGGCACATGTGTTTGTTTGGCGGATGTGTTGGTTTGGCGGGTGTATTAGTTTGGCGCATGTGTTTCTTTGGTGGTTGTGTTTGTGTGGCGGATGTCTTAGTTTGGCGCATGTGTTTGTTTGGTGGATTTGTTAGTTTGACGGATGTCTTAGTTTGGCGAAAGTGTTTGTTTGGTGGATGTGTTCGTTTGGCGCATGTGTTTGTTTGGCGGATGTGTTTGTTTGGCGGATGTCTTACTTTGGCGCATGTGTTTGTTTGGCGCATGTGTTTGTTTGGCGGATGTGTTTGTTTGGCGGATGTCTTAGTTTGGCGCATGTGTTTGTTTGGCGGATGTGTTAGTTTGGCGGATGTCTTAGTTTGGCGCATGTGTTTGTTTGGCGGATGTGTTCGTTTGGCGCATGTCTTAGTTTGGTGAAAGTGTTTGTTTGGCGTATGTGTTAGTTTGGCGGATGTCTTAGTTTGGTGCATGTGTGTGTTTGGCGGATGTGTTTGTTTGGTGGATGCCTTAGTTTGGCGCATGTGTTTGTTTGGCGGATGTCTTAGTTTGGCGCATGTGTTTGTTTGGCGGATGTGTTAGTTTGGCGGATGTCTGAGTTTGGCACATGTGTTTGTTTGGCGGATGTGTTAGTTTGGCGTATGTCTGAGTTTGGCACATGTGTTTGTTTGGCGGATGTGTTAGTTTGGCGGATGTCTGAGTTTGGCATATGTGTTTGTTTGGCGGATGTGTTCGTTTGGCGCATGTGTTAGTTTGGCGGATGTCTTAGTTTGGCGCATGTGTTTGTTTGGCGGATGTGTTTGTTTGGTGGATGTCTTAGTTTAGCAGATGTGTTAGTTTGGCAGATGTCTTAGTTTGGCGGATGTCTTAGTTTGGCGCATGTGTTTGTTTGGCAGATGTGTTAGTTTGGCAGATGTCTTAATTTGGCGCACGTGTTTGTTGGGCGGATGTGTTTGTTTGGCGGGTTTCTTAGTTTGGTGCCTGTGTTAGTTTGGCAGATGCCTTAATTTTGGCGCATGTGTTTGTTTGTTGGATGTGTTTGTTTGGCGGATGTGTTCATTTTGGCGGATGTCTTAGTTTGGCGGATGTCTTAGTTTGGCGCATGTGTTTGTTTGGCAGATGTGTTCGTTTGGCGGATGTCTTAGTTTGGCGGATGTCTTAGTTTGGCGCATGTGTTTGTTTGGCAGATGTGTTAGTTTGGCAGATGTCTTAGTTTCGTGCATGTGTTTGTTTGGCGGATGTGTTTGTTTGGCGGATGTCTTAGTTTGGCGCATGTGTTTGTTTGGCGGATGTGTACGTTTGGCGGATGTCTTTGTTTGGTGCATGTGTTTGTTGGGCAGATGTGTTCGTTTGACAGATGTCTTAGTTTGGCGCATATGTTTGTTTGTTGGATGGGTTAGTTTGGCAGATGTCTTAGTTTTGTGGGTGTCTTAGTTTGGTGCATGTGTTAGTTTGGCAGATGTCTTAGTTTGCCGCATGTGTTTGTTTGTTGGATGTGTTTGTTTGGTGCATGTGTTTGTTTGGCGGATATGTAAGTTTGGCGGATGTCTTTGTTTGGTGCATGTGTTTGTTGGGCAGATTTGTTAGTTTGGCAGATGTCTTAGTTTGGCGCATGTGTTTGTTTGTTGGATTTGTTAGTTTGGCAGATGTCTTAGTTTGGCGGGTGACTTCGTTTGGCGCATGTGTTAGTTTGGCAGATGTCTTAGTTTGGCGGATGTGTTTGTTTGTTGGATGTGTTTGTTTGGCGGATGTCTTAGATTGGCGCATGTGTTTGTTTGGCGGATGTGTTTGTTTGGCGGATGTCCTAGTTTGGTGCATGTGTTTGTTTGGCGGATGTCTTAGTTTGGCGCATGTGTTTGTTTGACGGATGTGTTAGTTTGGCGGATGTCTTAGTGTGGCGGATGTCTTAGTTTGGCGCATGTGTTTGATTGGCGGATGTGTTAGTTTGGCGGATGTCTTAGTTTGGCGCATGTGTTCGTTTGGCGGATGTGTTCGTTTGGCGGATGTCTGAGTTTGGCACATGTGTTTGTTTGGCAGATGTGTTAGTTTGGCGATGTCTGAGTTTGGCACATGTGTTTGTTTGGCAGATGTGTTAGTTTGGCGGATGTGTTAGTTTGGCGGATGTCTTAGTTTGGCGCATTGGTTTGTTTGGCGGATGTGTTAGTATGGCGGTTGTCTTTGTTTGGTGCATGTGTTTGTTGGGCAGATGTGTTAGTTTGACAGATGTCTTAGTTTGGCGCATGTGTTTGTTTGTTGGATGTGTTTGTTTGGCGGATGTGTTCGTTTTGGCGGGTGTGTTAGTTTGGCAGATGTCTTAATTTGGCGCACGTGTTTGTTTGGCGGATGTGTTCGTTTGGCGGATGTCTTAGTTTGGCACGTGTGTTTGTTTGGCGGATGTCTTAGTTTGGCAGTTGTGTTAATTTGGCAGATGTGATAGTTTGGCGTATGTCTTAGTTTGGCGCATGTGTTTGTTTGGCGGATGTGTTAGTTTGGCAGATGTCTTAGTTTGGCGCCTGTGTTTCTTTGGCGGATGTGTTCGTTTGGTGGATGTCTTAGTTTGGTGCATGTGATTGTTTGGCGGATGTCTTAGTTTGGCGCATGTGTTTGTTTGGCGGATATGTAAGTTTGGCGGATGTCTTTGTTTGGCGCATGTGTTTGTTTGGCGGATGTGTTCGTTTGGCGGATGTCTTAGTTTGGCACGTGTGTTTGTTTGGCGGATGTCTTAATTTGGCAGATGTGATAGTTTGGCGTATGTCTTAGTTTGGCGCATGTCTTAGTTTGGCAGTTGTGTTAATTTGGCAGATGTGATAGTTTGGCGTATGTCTTAGTTTGGCGCATGTGTTTGTGATGGTGGATGTGTTTGTTTGGCGGATGTCTTAGTTTGGTGCATGTGTTTGTCTGACGGATGTCTTTGTTTGGTGCATGTGTTTGTTGGGCAGATGTGTTAGTTTGGCATATGTCTTCGTATGGCGCATGTGTTTGTTTGGCGGATGTGTTTGTTTGGCGGATGTCTTCGTTTGGTGCATGTGTTTGTTTGGCGGATGTCTTAGTTTGGCGCATGTGTTTGTTTGGCGGATGTGTAAGTTTGGCAGATGTCTTTGTTTGGTGCATGTGTTTGTTTGTTCGATGTGTTAGTTTGGCAGATGTCTTAATTTGGCGCATGTGCTCGTTTGGCGGATGTCTTAGTTTGGCCCATGTGTTTGTTTGGTGGATGTCTTAGTTTGGCAGATGTGTTAGTTTGGTGGATGTGTTAGTTTGGCGCATGTGTTTGTTTGGCGGATGTGTTAGTTTGGCAGATGTCTTAGTTTGGCGCATGTGTTTGTTTGGCGGATGTGTTTGTTTGGCTGATGTGTTAGTTTGGCGGATGTCTTAGTTTGGCGCATGCGTTTGTTTGCGGATGTGTTAGCATGGCGGATGTCTTAGTTTGGCACATGTGTTTGTTTGGCGGATGTGTTAGTTTGACGGATGTCTTAGTTTGGCGCATGTGTTTGTTTGGCGGATGTGTTAAGTTTGGCGGATGACTTAGTTTGGTGCATGTGTTTGTTTTTGCAGATGTGTTCATTTGGCGGATGTCTTAGTTTCGCGCATGTGTTTGCTTGGCGGATGTGTTAGCATGGCGGATGTCTTAGTTTGGCGCATGTGTTTGTTTGGCGGATGTGTTAGTTTGGCGGATGTCTTAGTTTGGCGCATGTGTTTGTTTGGCGGATGTCTTAGTTTGGCGGATGTCTTAGTTTGGCGCATGTGTTTGTTTGGCGGATGTGTTCGTTTGGCACATGTCTTAGTTTGGTGAAAGTGGTTGTTTGGCGGATGTGTTAGTTTGGCGGATGTCTTAGTTTGGCGCATGTGTGTGTTTGACGGATGTGTTTGTTTGGTGGATGCCTTAGTTTGGCGCATGTGTTTGTTTGGCGGATGTCTTAGTTTGGTGCATGTGTTTGTTTGGCGGATGTGTTAGTTTGGCGGATGTCTTAGTTTGGCGCATGTGTTTGTTTGGCGGATGTGTTAGTATGGCGGATGTCTTAGTTTGGCGCATGTGTTTGTTTGGCGGATGTGTTAGTTTGGCGGATGTCTGAGTTTGTCACATGTGTTTGTTTGGCGGATGTGTTCGTTTGGCGCATGTGTTAGTTTGGCGGATGTCTTAGTTTGGCGCATGTGTTTGTTTGGCGGATGTGTTTGTCTGGCAGATGTCTTACTTTGGCGCATGTGTTTGTTTGGTGGATGTGTTAGTTTGGCGGATGTCTTCGTTTGGCGCATGTGTTTGTTTGGCGGATGTGTTCGTTTGGCGGATGGCTTAGTTACGCGCATGTGTTTGTTTGGCGGATGTGTTTGTTTGGCTGATGTGTTAATTTGGCTGATGTCTTAGTTTGGCGCATGTGTTTGTTTTGTGGATGTGTTATTTGGCGGATGTCTTAGTTTGACGCATGTGTTTGTTTGGCGAATGTGTTAGTTTGGCGGATGTCTGAGTTTGGCACATGTGTTTGTTTGGCGGATGTGTTAGTTTGGCGGGTGTATTAGTTTGGCGCAAGTGTTTCTTTGGTGGTTGTGTTAGTGTGGCGGATGTCTTAGTTTGGCGCATGTGTTTGTTTGGTGGATTTGTTAGTTTGACGGATGTCTTAGTTTGGCGAAAGTGTTTGTTTGGCGGATGTGTTCGTTTGGCGCATGTGTTTGTTTGGCGGATGTGTTTGTTTGGCGGATGTCTTACTTTGGCGCATGTGTTTGTTTGGCGCATGTGTTTGTTTGGCGGATGTGTTTGTTTGGCGGATGTCTTAGTTTGGCGCATGTGTTTGTTTGGCGGATGTGTTAATTTGGCGGATGTCTTAGTTTGGCGCATGTGTTTGTTTGGCGGATGTGTTCGTTTGGCGCATGTCTTAGTTTGGTGAAAGTGTGTGTTTGGCGGATGTCTTAGTTTGGCGCATGTGTTTGTTTGGCGGATGTGTTAATTTGGCGGATGTCTTAGTTTGGCGCATGTGTTTGTTTGGCGGATGTGTTAGTTTGGCGGATGTCTTAGTTTGGCGCATGTGTGTGTTTGGCGGATGTCTTAGTTTGGCGCATGTGTTTGTTTGGCGGATGTGTTCGTTTGGCGCATGTCTTAGTTTGGTGAAAGTGTTTGTTTGGCGGATGTGTTTGTTTGGTGGATGCCTTAGTTTGGCGCATGTGTTTGTTTGGCGGATGTCTTAGTTTGGCACATGTGTTTGTTTGGCGGATGTGTTAGTTTGGCGGATGTCTGAGTTTGGCACATGTGTTTGTTTGGCGGATGTGTTAGTTTGGCGGATGTCTGAGTTTGGCACATGTGTTTGTTTGGCGGATGTGTTCGTTTTGGCGGATGTCTTAGTTTGGCGGATGTCTTAGTTTGGCGCATGTGTTTGTTTGGCGGGTGTGCTAGTTTGGCAGATGTCTTAATTTGGCGCACGTGTTTGTTTGGCGGATGTGTTCATTTGGTGGATGTCTTAGTTTCGCGCATGTGTTTGTTTGGCAGATGTGTTTGTTTGGCGGATGTCTTAATTTGGCGCATGTGCTCGTTTGGCGGATGTCTTAGTTTGGCCCATGTGTTTGTTTGGTGGATGTCTTAGTTTGGCAGATGTGTTAGTTTGGTGGATGTGTTAGTTTGGCGCATGTGTTTGTTTGGCGGATGTGTTAGTTTGGCAGATGTCTTAGTTTGGCGCATGTGTTTGTTTGGCGGATGTGTTTGTTTGGCTGATGTGTTAGTTTGGCGGATGTCTTAGTTTGGCGCATGTGTTTGTTTGCGGATGTGTTAGCATGGCGGATGTCTTAGTTTGGCACATGTGTTTGTTTGGCGGATGTGTTAGTTTGACGGATGTCTTAGTTTGGCGCATGTGTTTGTTTGGCGGATGTGTTAAGTTTGGCGGATGACTTAGTTTGGTGCATGTGTTTGTTTTTGCAGATGTGTTCATTTGGCGGATGTCTTAGTTTCGCGCATGTGTTTGTTTGGCGGATGTGTTAGCATGGCGGATGTCTTAGTTTGGCGCATGTGTTTGTTTGGCGGATGTGTTAGTTTGGCGGATGTCTTAGTTTGGCGCATGTGTTTGTTTGGCGGATGTCTTAGTTTGGCGGATGTCTTAGTTTGGCGCATGTGTTTGTTTGGTGGATGTGTTCGTTTGGCGCATGTGTTTGTTTGGCGGATGTGTTCGTTTGGCACATGTCTTAGTTTGGTGAAAGTGTTTGTTTGGCGGATGTGTTAGTTTGGCGGATGTCTTAGTTTGGCGCATGTGTGTGTTTGGCGGATGTGTTTGTTTGGTGGATGCCTTAGTTTGGCGCATGTGTTTGTTTGGCGGATGTCTTAGTTTGGTGCATGTGTTTGTTTGGCGGATGTGTTAGTTTGGCGGATGTCTTAGTTTGGCGCATGTGTTTGTTTGGCGGATGTGTTAGTATGGCGGATGTCTCTAGTTTGGCGCATGTGTTTGTTTGGCGGATGTGTTAGTTTGGCGGATGTCTGAGTTTGGCACATGTGTTTGTTTGGCGGATGTGTTCGTTTGGCGCATGTGTTAGTTTGGCGGATGTCTTAGTTTGGCACATGTGTTTGTTTGGCGGATGTGTTTGTCTGGCAGATGTCTTACTTTGGCGCATGTGTTTGTTTGGTGGATGTGTTTGTTTGGCAGATGTCTTAGTTTGGCGGATGTGTTAGTATGGCGTATGTCTTAGTTTGGCGCATGTGTTTGTTTGGCGGATGTGTTAGTTTGGCGGAAGTCTGAGTTTTGCACATGTGTTTGTTTGGCGGATGTGTTAGTTTGGCGGATGTCTTCGTTTGGCGCATGTGTTTGTTTGGTGGATGTGTTTGTTTGGCCGATATCTAAGTTTGGCAGATGTGTTCGTTTGGCGGATGTCTTAGTTTGGCGCATGTGTTTGTTTGGCGGATGTGTTAATTTGGCAGATGTCTTGGTTTGGCGCACGTGTTTGTTTGGTGGCTGTGATCGTTTGGTGGATGTCTTAGTTTCGCGCATGTGTTTGTTTGGCGGATGTGTTTGTTTGGCAGATGTCTTAGTTTGGTGCATGTGTTTGTTTGGCGGATGTGTTTGTTTGGCGGATGTGTTAGTTTAGCAGATGTCTTAGTTTGGCGCAAGTGTTTGTTTGGCGGATGTGTTCGTTTGGCGGATGGCTTAGTTACGCGCATGTGTTTGTTTGGCGGATGTGTTTGTTTGGCTGATGTGTTAGTTTGGCTGATGTCTTAGTTTGGCGCATGTGTTTGTTTTGTGGATGTGTTATTTGGTGGATGTCTTAGTTTGGCGCATATGTTTGTTTGGCGAATGTGTTAGTTTGGCGGATGTCTGAGTTTGGCACATGTGTTTGTTTGGCGGATGTGTTGGTTTGGCGGGTGTATTAGTTTGGCGCATGTGTTTCTTTGGTGGTTGTGTTTGTGTGGCGGATGTCTTAGTTTGGCGCATGTGTTTGTTTGGTGGATTTGTTAGTTTGACGGATGTCTTAGTTTGGCGAAAGTGTTTGTTTGGCGGATGTGTTCGTTTGGCGCATGTGTTTGTTTGGCGGATGTGTTTGTTTGGCGGATGTCTTACTTTGGCGCATGTGTTTGTTTGGCGCATGTGTTTGTTTGGCGGATGTGTTTGTTTGGCGGATGTCTTAGTTTGGCGCATGTGTTTGTTTGGCGGATGTGTTAGTTTGGCGGATGTCTTAGTTTGGCGCATGTGTTTGTTTGGCAGATGTGTTCGTTTGGCGCATGTCTTAGTTTGGTGAAAGTGTTTGTTTGGCGTATGTGTTAGTTTGGCGGATGTCTTAGTTTGGTGCATGTGTGTGTTTGGCGGATGTGTTTGTTTGGTGGATGCCTTAGTTTGGCGCATGTGTTTGTTTGGCGGATGTCTTAGTTTGGCGCATGTGTTTGTTTGGCGGATGTGTTAGTTTGGCGGATGTCTGAGTTTGGCACATGTGTTTGTTTGGCGGATGTGTTAGTTTGGCGTATGTCTGAGTTTGGCACATGTGTTTGTTTGGCGGATGTGTTAGTTTGGCGGATGTCTGAGTTTGGCATATGTGTTTGTTTGGCGGATGTGTTCGTTTGGCACATGTGTTAGTTTGGCGGATGTCTTAGTTTGGCGCATGTGTTTGTTTGGCGGATGTGTTTGTTTGGTGGATGTCTTAGTTTAGCAGATGTGTTAGTTTGGCAGATGTCTTAGTTTGGCGGATGTCTTAGTTTGGCGCATGTGTTTGTTTGGCAGATGTGTTAGTTTGGCAGATGTCTTAATTTGGCGCACGTGTTTGTTGGGCGGATGTGTTTGTTTGGCGGGTTTCTTAGTTTGGTGCCTGTGTTAGTTTGGCAGATGCCTTAATTTTGGCGCATGTGTTTGTTTGTTGGATGTGTTTGTTTGGCGGATGTGTTCATTTTGGCGGATGTCTTAGTTTGCCGGATGTCTTAGTTTGGCGCATGTGTTTGTTTGGCGGGTGTGTTAGTTTGGCAGATGTCTTAATTTGGCGCACGTGTTTGTTTGGCGGATGTGTTCATTTGGTGGATGTCTTAGTTTCGCGCATGTGTTTGTTTGGTGGATGTGTTTGTTTGGCAGATGTCTTAGTTTGGGGCATGTGATTGTTTGGCGTATGTCTTAGTTTGGCGCATGTGTTTGTTTGGCGGATATGTAAGTTTGGCGGATGTCTTTGTTTGGCGCTTGTGTTTGTTTGGCGGATGTGTTCGTTTGGCGGATGTCTTCGTTTGGCACGTGTGTTTGTTTGGCGGATGTCTTAGTTTGGCAGTTGTGTTAATTTGGCAGATGTGATAGTTTGGCGTATGTCTTAGTTTGGCGCATGTGTTTGTTTGGCGGATGTGTTAGTTTGGCAGATGTCTTAGTTTGGCGCATGTGTTTGTTTGGCGGATGTGTTCGTTTGGCGGATGTCTTAGTTTCGCGCACGTGTTTGTGATGGTGGATGTGTTTGTTTGGCGGATGTCTTAGTTTGGTGCATGTGTTTGTCTGGCGGATGTCTTTGTTTGGTGCATGTGTTTGTTGGGCAGATGTGTTCGTTTGGCAGATGTCTTCGTATGGCGCATGTGTTTGTTTGGCGGATGTGTTTGTTTGGCGGATGTCTTCGTTTGGTGCATGTGTTTGTTTGGCGGATGTCTTAGTTTGGCGCATGTGTTTGTTTGGCGGATGTGTAAGTTTGGCGGATGTCTTTGTTTGGTGCATGTGTTTGTTTGTTCGATGTGTTAGTTTGGCAGATGTCTTAATTTGGCGCATGTGCTCGTTTGGCGGATGTCTTAGTTTGGCCCATGTGTTTGTTTGGTGGATGTCTTAGTTTGGCAGATGTGTTAGTTTGGCGGATGAGTTAGTTTGGCGCATGTGTTTGTTTGGCGGATGTGTTAGTTTGGCAGATGTCTTAGTTTGGCGCATGTGTTTGTTTGGCGGATGTGTTTGTTTGGCTGATGTGTTAGTTTGGCGGATGTCTTAGTTTGGCGCATGTGTTTGTTTGGTGGATGCGTTAGTTTGGCGGATGTGTTAGTTTGGCGGATGTCTTAGTTTGGCGCATGTGTTTGTTTGCGGATGTGTTCGCATGGCGGATGTCTTAGTTTGGCGCATGTGTTTGTTTGGCAGATGTGTTTGTTTGGTGGATGTCTTAGTTTGGCAGATGTGTTAGTTTGGCAGATGTCTTAGTTTGGCGGATGTCTTAGTTTGGCGCATGTGTTTGTTTGGCAGATGTGTTAGTTTGGCAGATGTCTTAATTTTGGCGCACGTGTTTGTTGGGCGGATGTGTTTGTTTGGCGGGTTTCTTAGTTTGGTGCCTGTGTTAGTTTGGCAGATGCCTTAGTTTGGCGCATGTGTTTGTTTGTTGGATGTGTTTGTTTGGCGGATGTGTTCGTTTTGGCGGATGTCTTAGTTTGGCGGATGTCTTAGTTTGGCGCATGTGTTTGTTTGGCGGGTGTGTTAGTTTGGCAGATGTCTTAATTTGGAGCACGTGTTTGTTTGGTGGATGTGTTCATTTGGTGGATGTCTTAGTTTCGCGCATGTGTTTGTTTGGCGGATGTGTTTGTTTGGCGGATGTCTTAGTTTGGGGCATGTGATTGTTTGGCGGATGTCTTAGTTTGGCGCATGTGTTTGTTTGGCGGATATGTAAGTTTGGCGGATGTCTTTGTTTGGCGCATGTGTTTGTTTGGCGGATGTGTTCGTTTGGCGGATGTCTTAGTTTGGCACGTGTGTTTGTTTGGCGGATGTCTTCGTTTGGCAGTTGTGTTAATTTGGCAGATGTGATAGTTTGGCGTATGTCTTAGTTTGGCGCATGTGTTTGTTTGGCGGATGTGTTCGTTTGGCAGATGTCTTAGTTTGGCGCATGTGTTTGTTTGGCGGATGTGTTCGTTTGGCGGATGTCTTAGTTTTGCGCACGTGTTTGTGATGGTGGATATGTTTGTTTGGCGGATGTCTTAGTTTGGTGCATGTGTTTGTCTGGCGGATGTCTTTGTTTGGTGCATGTGTTTGTTGGGCAGATGTGTTAGTTTGGCAGATGTCTTCGTATGGCGCATGTGTTTGTTTGGCGGATGTGTTTGTTTGGCGGATGTCTTCGTTTGGTGCATGTGTTTGTTTGGCGGATGTCTTAGTTTGGCGCATGTGTTTGTTTGGCGGATGTGTAAGTTTGGCGGATGTCTTTGTTTGGTGCATGTGTTTGTTTGTTCGATGTGTTAGTTTGGCAGATGTCTTAATTTGGCGCATGTGCTCGTTTGGCGGATGTCTTAGTTTGGCCCATGTGTTTGTTTGGTGGATGTCTTAGTTTGGCAGATGTGTTAGTTTGGCGGATGAGTTAGTTTGGCGCATGTGCTTGTTTGGCGGATGTGTTAGTTTGGCAGATGTCTTAGTTTGGCGCATGTGTTTGTTTGGCGGATGTGTTTGTTTGGCTGATGTGTTAGTTTGGTGGATGTCTTAGTTTGGCGCATGTGTTTGTTTGGTGGATGTGTTAGTTTGGCGGATGTGTTAGTTTGGCGGATGTCTTAGTTTGGCGCATGTGTTTGTTTGCGGATGTGTTAGCATGGCGGATGTCTTAGTTTGGCACATGTGTTTGTTTGGCGGATGTGTTAGTTTGACGGATGTCTTAGTTTGGCGCATGTGTTTGTTTGGCGGATGTGTTAAGTTTGGCGGATGACTTAGTTTGGTGCATGTGTTTGTTTTTGCAGATGTGTTCATTTGGCGGATGTCTTAGTTTCGCGCATGTGTTTGTTTGGCGGATGTGTTAGCATGGCGGATGTCTTAGTTTGGCGCATGTGTTTGTTTGGCGGATGTGTTAGTTTGGCGGATGTCTTAGTTTGGCGCATGTGTTTGTTTGGCGGATGTGTTAGTTTGGCAGATGTCTTAGTTTGGCGCATGCGTTTGTTTGGCGGATGTGTTCGTTTGGCGGATGTCTTAGTTTCGCGCATGTGTTTGTTTGGCGGATGTGTTTGTTTGGCGGATGTCTTAGTTTGGTGCATGTGTTTGTTTGGTGGATGTCTTTGTTTGGTGCATGTGTTTGTTGGGCAGATGTGTTAGTTTGGCAGATGTCTTCATTTGGCGCATGTGTTTGTTTGGTGGATATGTTAGTTTGGCAGATGTCTTAGTTTAGGGCATGTGTTTGTTTGGCGGATGTGTTCGTTTGGCGGATGTCTTATTTTGGCGCATGTGTTTGGTTTGGCGGATGTCTTAGTTTGGCGCATGTGTTTGTTTGGCAAATGTGTTAGTTTGGCGGATGTCTTAGTTTGGTGGATGTCTTAGTTTGGCACATGGGTTTGTTTGGTGGATGTGTTTGTTTGGCGGATGTGTTAGTTTGGCAGATGTCTTAGTTTGGCGCATGTGTTTGTTTGGCGGATGTGTTAGTTTGGCGGATGTCTTAGTTTGGCGCATGTGTTTGTTTGGCGGATGTGTTCGTTTGGCGGATGTCTGAGTTTGGCACATGTGTTTGATTGGCGGATGTGTTCGTTTGGTGGATGTCTTAGTTTGGCGCATGTGTTTGTTTGGCGGATGTGTTAGTTTGGCGGATGCCTTAGTTTGGCGCATGTGTTTGTTTGGCGGATGTCTTAGTTTGGCGCAAGTGTTTGTTTGGCAGATGTGGTCACTTGGCGGATGTCTTAGTTTGGCGCATATGTTTGTTTGGCGGATGTGTTAGTTTGGCACATGTCTTAGTTTGGCGCATGTGTTTGTTTGGCGGATGTATTAGTTTGGCGGGTGTATTAGTTTGGCGAAAGTGTTTGTTTGGCGGATGTGTGAGTTTTGGCACATGTGTTTGTTTGGCGGATGTCTTAGTTTGGCGCAAGTGTTTGTTTGGCAGATGTGGTCATTGGCGGATGTCTTAGTTTGGCGCATGTGTTTGTTTGGCGGATGTGTTAGTTTGGCGCATGTCTTAGTTTGGCGCATGTGTTTGTTTGGCGGATGTATTAGTTTGGCGGGTGTATTAGTTTGGCGAAAGTGTTTGTTTGGCGGATGTGTGAGTTTTGGCACATGTGTTTGTTTGGCGGATGTCTTAGTTTGGCGCAAGTGTTTGTTTGGCAGATGTGGTCATTGGCGGATGTCTTAGTTTGGCGCATGTGTTTGTTTGGCGGATGTGTTAGTTTGGCGCATGTCTTAGTTTGGCGCATGTGTTTGTTTGGCGGATGTGTTAGTTTGGCAGGTGTATTAGTATGGCGCATGTGTTTGTTTGGCGGATGTGTTAGTTTGACGGATGTCTTAGTTTGGCGAAAGTGTTTGTTTGGCGGATGTGTTAGTTTGGCGCATGTGTTTGTTTGGCGGATGTGTTTGTTTGGCGGATGTCTTACTTTGGCGCATGTGTTTGTTTGGCGCTTTTGATTTTGAATACAAGATGAGGGTTTATCAAGATTGATTTTATTAACATATACATCAGTTGATGCTTTAGCACTCATTTATTTATGAGAAAAATCTATCTGATATTAATCATAACACCATTATCTGTACTAATCTGCAATGATTGGATGCGCAAGATTGGTGGTCACGTCTTTTCGAAGCTGTCCATGCGCTCACGCTTTCAAAGTTAAGTAATTTTTCACAATTGCGTTTTTGTCGAAACGGTATCTATCTTTCGGTGTGTGAACCGATAGTGTGTCTTTAGTAAGATTCTCGGTGTTAATTTTTCATACATGTATACAAAATCGTCGGTTAATTCGTGTCGCGTATTCTAAGGCCTAGTAGGCTACCGTGTCCGACCTTGAGGCTTTGTTTTTCTCTCAGCGGTTCGTAGATTGCGCTGCAATTACTTTTGTTCTCTGTTTTTGTCCCAGGCTTTCACCCCATACTTCCTTGTTTAAAATCTCAACTCAAAAAAAACGAAAATTCCTTCTGTGTTCATATTCGTTTATTCGTTGTTCTTATTTGTTCGTTCGTTCTTCGATCACGTTGTTCGTGATCACGTGATCACATTGTTAAAAAAATTTAAACTTTCCCCTGAAGAACTGTATTCTGTCATATATTATAACACCTTTTTCTTCTTCTTCTTCTATAAAAGGATGCTTTCGACTTGCTCACCAAATCTATTCATTCCAAAAAAAAATTCCATCTCTTACAGTACCTCTTTCATACATTCCCTGAACTCTCCAGCACTCCACCCATCCTTCAGCGTCCTCAAACGTATTTTTGACTTGAAGGTCTCAAGAAACTAATTTTGCAATAAATGTACGTTTCCCATTATTCGTACACTTTTCAAAATCCAATCTCACCCCTCCCCGCCAAATCTTCCCCATCACCCCTTCCCTCCAAATCTTCCCCATCATGCCTTCCCTCCAAAACTTCCCCATCACCCCTTCCCTCCAAAACTTCCCCATCACCCCTCCCCTCCAAATCTACCTCCTTGCCCCTCCCCTCCAAATCTTCCCCATCACCCATCTCTTTCAAATATTCCCCCTTGCCCCTCCTCTCCAAATCTTCCCCATCACCCATCCCTTTCAAATCTTCCCCCTTGCCCCTCCCCTCCAAATCTTCCCCATCACCCCTCCCCTCCAAATCATCCCCATCACCCATCTCTTTCAAATCTTCCCCCTTGCCCCTCCCCTCCAAATCTTCCCCATCACCCATCCCTTTCAAATCTCCCCCCTTGCCCCTTCCCTCCTAAACTCCCCCCCGCATCCCCTCCCCTTCAAATCTCCCCCCCTAGCATCCCTCTCCAATTCTCTCCCTACCCCCTCCTCCTCAAAGCTGCCTCCTCCCCACTTTGTCTCCCTTCTATCTCATACCTCCACCTCCCCCAACCTTCCACTTTCCTCTGACCCCCCTCAAACAACCCCTCACTGTGCCTCATCCCATCACCATCAAACCTTTCGTCCTCCTCATCCTTCCCTTTCTTGTAACTCTTCTGAAATCTCTGACACACCTTCAACAGCTCTCCCTACCTCTTCCTCCTCTTCCACATCTTACCCTACCCCTACCCCCCACCCCCTTCCTCTTCATTAACGGTATGGACCTCAAACATCCGGGGCCTTCGCTCAAACTTGACTGATCTCTCCATACAGGTTGCTTCTGACAAACCAGACGTGATCTGCTTCACAGAAACTTTCCTCCTTCATGATGTCTCTGATTCCTTGGTATCTCTCCCAGGTTACTCCCGCATCCGGTATGATAGACCTGAGCCTCGTCCTCGAGGTGGGGTTGCTATCTTTATTAAAAAAACTCTCTTCCCCACTCGGCCTGCACTGCCCTCTCTCCACCTCACCCCCAGGAATACCTTTGGCTACGGCTTCCCCTTCGCTCCCACCTTTTGTTCATATGTGTGTTGTACTGTCCACCAAACAGTGATGACTCCATCTACATCTCGCTGCCTGATAATATGGACCAACTTCTATCTACCCATCTCAACTCTCTCTTCCTCATATGTGGTGATTTCAATTGTCACCATGCCAGTTGGCTGGGTGTGGGTACCTCTCTCACCAGCCATGGCTCTTCAGCAAAGGACTTCTGCGACTCACTGGGACTGACACAATCTGTCAAATTCCCGACCCGGATCTCAGTCAACGGAGCATCTTCTCTTCTGGACTTGGTTATGACTAACTTCCCTGAAAATGTCTGCTGCTCTTCTTCTGCTCCAATCGGCTCATCTGATCATGTGCTTGTTGAAGTAGACATCTCTCTGACCATTCTCAGAGAGCCTCCTCAGCGTCGACGAGTCTGGCATTTCACTCAGGCCAACAGGCACGGTCTTCAAGCAGCCATCAATCATCTGGACTGGTCTCCCATCTCTACTGCCTCTGACATCAACTCATCCTGGGAATTCTTCCAAAGTAAATTGCTCTCTCTCTCATGCACAGATATATCCCATCTCGTCCTCAGTTGTCATGCCCTTCCTCCCGTCCATGGTACACGGAATCTTGTGGTGAGGCTGTTGCCCAGAAACTACTTGCTTTTGTCTCCTGGAAAGCAAATCCAATGGAAGGAAATCTCATTTCCTTTCACAAAGCCCAAAACAAGTGTGTGTCCACCCTAAGGAGAGCCAGGAAACAATATCTCTCTGTTCTCAAGCCCAAACTATCTTATCTGTCTCCCTCTTCCACATCCTGGTGGCATCTGGTCAAATCTGTTTCTGGTGTTTGTTCCCCCTCCATCCCTTCCCTCACCTCAAAAGGCTACACGGCTGACTCCGCACGTGAAAAAGCTGAATGCCTCAATTCTATGTTTGCCTCTAAATCTTGTGTCCCAAACCCATCCCTCTCTGTACCCACCGTACCCAGTCGTACCCAACTGCTCCTGGACTCTGTGTCCTTTCCTCCTGACAAGGTGGAAAAGTTTCTGTCAACCCTTGACTCTGATTCTGCAACTGGACCTGACGGCATCAGCGCACGGGTCATAAAATCCTGTTCTTCCGCTCTTTCACTCCCTCTCTCTGTTCTCTTCACCCGCTAACCGCCGCTTCCCCCGCTCTTGCAGGGAAAATGGCCTTAAAATGCCTGTTGTTGTTGTTGTTGTCTCTGTTCTCTTCACCCTCTCTTTCGCTCAAGGTCATTTGCCATCTGCTCGGAAATCAGCCAACATCATCGCTTTGCAAAAAAAAGGTGCAAAAACAGATCCTAGTAACTACAGACCAATCAGCCTTCTCCCAATTATCAGCAAAGTCATGGAATCCATCATTGCTTCAGATATGAAATCTTTCCTCTTCTCCAATGGCTTGATCTCTGATCATCAATTTGGTTTCAGACCTGGTCACTCTACTCTGGACATGCTGCTTCGGCTTTCTCAACAATGGATGGAGGTCCTCAATGCCAAACAGGTAATTAGAGCTGTCTCTCTTGACATTTCACATGCCTTCGATATGGTCTGGCACCCCGCTCTGCTCACCAAACTCTCCTCCTTTGGTATCCATGGAAATCTCCACGCATGGCTGGCGGACTTCCTCTCTGGTCGTAGTCAACATGTGGCCCTGAATGGGTTTCTCTCATCTCCTCTTCCTGTTCAGGCTGGAGTTCCCCAAGGCAGTGTTCTGGGCCCGGTGCTTTTTCTGGTCTTCATCAATGATCTCTCTGACTCTCTTGAAAATCCTCTCTATCTCTTTGCTGATGACTCCACTCTCTGTCGCTCCATTCCTCATCCCTCAGATCGGCAGTCTGCAGCCTCCTCACTCTCTGCAGACCTGGACAAAATCACAGACTGGGCAAACAAGTGGCACATGTCTTTCAATCCTGACAAATCTCACACTCTTACGATGTCTCTCCGAAAACACCGACTGGACAACCCTCCCATCCACTTTCTGAATAATCCTCTGAAAGTAGTTCTGTCACACAAGCTTTTGGGTCTCACTGTCTGCCATGATCTTTCCTGGGAAAACCACATTTCAAATCTGGCCTCCAAAGCCAGTCGCCGACTGGGCATCCTCCGTCGTGCGAAGTCCTTCCTTGGCACACCTGAGCTCCTCACCACATACAAGGCTTTCATCCGCAGCTCAATGGAATACTGCTCTCCCCTCTGGGCTGGTGCTCCTGACTCACACCTAGCTCGTCTTCACGCTGTTGAAACCAAAGCGTTCAGAATCATTGGAATCTCCCGCGATGAAGGTAACTCCAAGGGCCTCTCACTCACTCACCGCAGGCAGGTTGGTGGTCTTTCCTTCTTCTACCGACTCCTCTCTGGCCTTGCCCCCCCCAACTCTCTCTGGGCTCTGTCCCCCAAATATTCCTACAGGTCGCATAAGATCTGCCTGCAACCCTCTTATGGTTAAACTGCCAAAATCAAGACTCTCGACTCACCTTCACTCCTTCATTCCTCTTTTCTCCTGCCTCTGGAACAAACTCCCTCACTCTCTTCAATCCCACTCCACCCTCCAGGTCTTTAAAACAGCTGTTCACCACCATCTCTTATCTTCCCCCATCCAAAACATTGATCTTTTCTACCCCCACTAATTTCACCCCAAATCCACTTTTTTGAAATACCAACTTCTGTCCTGGAAGTCCTTGGTGTCCTTGTGTTTTATACTTCTCCCCCCCCCCCCCCCCACCCCCTTCCCACGCCTCCTCCCCCCAAGCCCTCTCCCTCCCACACATCTCCCTGCTCTCAAATGTTGTGTTTGTGTGCTTCCCCTTCTCTCCCCATCTTGTCTTCTGCTCCCTCTTTTTACATATTTTGTTTGTCTGGTTGATTTGTTTGTGAAATAAATGTTAGCTCTTTTAGGAGCCTCGATTCAGTATACAAAAAAAAAAAAAAAAAAAATCTGTTTCTTCCAAAAACAAACAATATGTATCAACTTCTTCACTCTCCGCCCTTTCAATGTATAGAGAAGTATCCACTCTATTAGACTTTATAGTTTCCTTTTGAGAACTCAGGTCAATTGTTTAGATTGTATAAAGTTTTTGAAACGCAGTCATATCCAAAATGGGCTCTTGATTACCGTTGCTTTCACAGACTTCTTGGTAAGACTTGTAGGCTGCCGCATAATCATTTTTTTCCCAATCAATTTCCAATCTATCTCGCAGGTAAAAGGTACCATCCAGAGAGACCCGAAGTTGTTTCACCTTAGCATTATCACTCAGCGCATTATTCTTATCAGTACCTTCATCTCCATCTGGTATCTTAAAAATGAGCCATAGGTATCGTGGCTTTCCTTGAAGAACACCTAAATTTCATGTGTAGGTAGCGTGTTCCAGTTTAACGTGTTGACATCTTCTTTTAAGGTATGATACATTTAGCGGTTTCTTTGAGTTAAGTCTTCTATTCAACATCTCTTCCGTTTTAAGATTAGGAGTATATTCGCTGATATACCAACACAAATCATTAATAACAAATTTATTATTAGCACCAAAAGCATTTTCAGCCCCAAAAAACTATCTATTTACATTATCATTCCTTTGTAGTTGAAATCTAATTTTAAGACCATTCAAAACTTTATCATAATCACAAAATCCAAATATACCTTTATAGTGGGGCGGCTTAGCCCAAATATTAAAAATAATTGTGCATTTTGTGATACAAGCACCAAATTTGGCACACTAGTAGACTATCATATTATGAAAAGATCTGGATATTGGGCCATCTCAGATTCAGAGATTTGATTTTTGCAAGATTTGCAGATTTTGCAAGCTGAGATTGCAACGCCAGGGACGGCCGACTCCTTCCTACGAGCTGCCCACGTCACCCGCACAAGAAGAGCTCATCAAATCACTGCAGCGGCACTGCACATCCTGCAACACCGTGCGTATGAACGCCACTGTATGACATATGCTGATGATGCAGAAGACCTGCCTGAGTTCGAAGACTGGTGTCACCAGAGAGGAGAAGACATTCCCAACTTTCAGTACTGGGCAACTGTGCTGGAACTAGAGATGTTGGTACTGGTCTACGTGCGTTCTCTGCGGCAGGCTTCATTCACGACGTACCTTGATGCCCTGACGGAACTGGTCCCATGGTTCCATGCCTTAGACCACACACACTATGCCAGGTGGGTCCCTGTTCACCTGAGGGACACGGTTGCACTCCCAATGAAGCACCCAGATGTAGCCAGAAAATTCAGGGCTGGCAACTTCACTGTACAGAAGACGAAGAAGGTGTTCTCTTCGATCCCAATCGAATCGAAATCTTGCAAAAATCAAATCTCTGAATCTGAGATGGCCCAATATCCAGATCTTTTCATAATATGATAGTCTACTAGTGTACCAAATTTGGTGCTTGTATCACAAAATGCACAACAGGTTTGCTATGCTGCTACACTATTAAGGGGTACTGCTACGGTAAAACTATTCTCTGCTTTTGTATCATCATCATACATTACCTTCCTTTGACTATAACCAGGGTCTGCGTTTGTCCCCATTGTCATATCAGGAATAAAACCTTCAACAGCTCCCTTACCCATTCTATCACTAAACTAATTTAGTGTGAATTTCATCATTTCAGATGTAGCAGAGACATAATCAACCGCTTCAACCTCTTGTGTTCCAATATGCAGGTGGACACTATCAAACATTTTCCAGAAGAAATCATTTACGAGTGTAGCATCAGTGTTATTCGCAGCCTTAGTGAATTTAAATTTACACAGCAAGAAACTATCAGCTAGATTCAAGTAAGTTTGTTGATTATTTATTTCAAAACTTTTTGTTCCGTTTGAATTCCAGTCTGTTCCTGTTATAGCATTTACCTTAAAATAGTCTTCCTTTTTAGTGGAGTTTGAAATGATAATCGTATCATCCAAATCATAGATACTATCAATCGCTTCCATACTTGTATTTATATAGCATTAAAATCGTTGAAACCCTGACCCAAGTATTTGAGTGATTTTTTGTCGTTCTTGTGAAGATAGTTGAGTTTTGCCTTTTTTAATTTCTTTGATTGCTTGTAATTTATGAGACTCCCTTTGAGCATCTTTTATACTCTTTATAGCACCTGCTACATTTCTCATGGCAGAAGCGGTTGAACCAATTAGGTCTTTATGTTTAAGAATAGTTGAACCGATACCCATTAGAGTATCAATTATCCCATCTCCTTTATTTCTGAATTGATGCCCTACACCCCATTGTCTCTTGGGTTTATAGTATCCTCTACCAATAAACATACCTTCACCCTTATAGTATGGTGAAAGGAACATCCCATCCCCATCTTTTGTAATTATTTTATATTTTCCCAACTCGTGTTTCTCACAATAACCATTATTTATTTATTGGAAAACTTCATGTCGGTGAATTCTGATGGTTATAATTTCTTCAATTAACGCCAGGGGGGTTGACTCAGCCTGTCATCCTTCCGAGGTCGGCTAATTGAGTACCAGTTCACTGGTAATTCCCTGTTTGTCATTAAAGGCGGCAAAAAGGGTTGGCGTCAGGAAGGGCATCCGGCCGTAAAACATTGCTTCAAAAAGGGGACCAAAAAAACAACAACAACCACGGTTCCCGAAAAAGGCCAACCCCCGCTTTGTGGGGAAAAATGGCCTCTAAAGGTGGTTTTTTTTATTTATAATTTCTTCATTAAAGGAAATCATATGATTATCTTGATCAGTTATCCTATAGTTTACTCTGTATATGTTTTTTCCTGACACAGGTAAATAGACAAGATTTTTTGGTTTCATATTGAATTCATAACCAATCGGGGTTCAGTATGCGCTGAATGAAAATATTGTATTTGTTCTTATTCCATCGTTATAAGCACCATCAATCAAATCACAATTAATTAATACCGAATTTATACCGGAGGATATTTGAATGACATTATCACTGTAAAACGTCCCGTTAGTTTCAATCTTTTTTGAAGAGAAACCCAATAGCTCTCTGAATGAATTTAAATTCGTGAAGTCAACTTTATAATTATTTTTAAGTTTAATAGTTGATTTTGAAGTGTATTTTTGAATAGCTATTACCATATTTTTTGGTTCATCACCTTGTTCTTTCATAAGGCGAGAGACTTCAGAAGATATTTGAGAAATCTCGTAAGGTCCGGATGAAACTGTTATAGTTTTGTATCCGCTTCCTGAATCATAACTAAACTTGTTGTTTTTCTCTGGTGTTGACTAAAATCATAACTAAAATCATAACTAAAATCATAACTAAACATAACTAAAATCATAAAAATCATAACATAACTAAAATCATAACTAAATCATAACTAAAATCATAAAATCATAACATAACTAAAATCTTTTTTACTACATAACTCTCCAAAAATTATTTACAACTATTGAATTTAACTTGAATAAAATAAAAGTATTGGCATTGTTTCGTATTGAGCGACGACGGAGTTGAAAGTATGATTGACTGAGATAAATACAATTACAAGAAGAATGTCTCCCTCTTGTATAGTAGCTATCCCTAACCGTTTGGTTTCTCTCATTTACACAATCATCAAAGATGACGAGGTTCTTTTTTGATTTATATAAATCTTGGGGTGAAGGTATATCATCCGTATTATCACTGAGAATACAAGTTATGGGTTTTGGTTTCGGTTTTGATTTCTGCATATCACAAAATAGTTGTATTATATCTTCAATGGTATAATCATTTAGTTTGTTTTGAAGTTTAAATAAACCGATTATATCTTCTTTTTGAAGGCCCGCATTAAAACCTTGTGATAGTAGTTGATACTCCAGTGGAAAACATGACTTTGTGAAAATTATTAAATTATCATAATCTAAAAAGTTTGCGATAAGGAGCATCTTTAAAAGCAAACAGGTTTTTCCACATCCGCTTCAACCAACTATTAGACATTTTAATGAATTTGGGAGATTTTTATGGTTGTTAAATTTTATGTTGTTTTCCCAAACTGGTAAAAAATCATTCATTTATATATTTGGAAAACAAGTCATCTAATTTTTTATGAGCTTTTTTAGAAACTATATTTACTCCCGCCAGGGAGTAATGCATTCACTCGTGTCCATGTGTGTGTATGTGTGTGTGTTCGTGTGTTTGTGAACAAGATATCTGGAAAAGTTCTGAACGGATTTGGATGAAAGTTGGTGGGATGATTGCCCTTGGGATAAGGAAAAATTGATTAGTTTTTGGTGAAGCTCAGGATATTATTCCCGATCCAGGAATTTTTGAAGGATTTTTTTTACCATTGGAGGATAGGGCTCATTTTTTTAAACATTATCTTCTATATATTCTATATTTAATATTGTGATATGAAAATAGTTTTCATATTTGTTGTAAATAGTTTAAACTTGTGGTTATGCATTAGAGTGGTGTATTGTTTTTAGCAGCATCATCTTCAATGTTCATTTTTTAAATTTATAATAAAGACATATTCTGTCATTTTAAAACCACCAAAGTGTGTATTAGGTTTCCCCGTTTCAGAAAATGTATTGTTTGATACGTATAATGCTTTAAAACTGTTTTTGTTTTGGTTTGTTTTTCCCTCAGAAGAGATATCAACATTTAGCTCAGCGAATGTCATTCGCGGTGTCAGTATTTGATGAACTTACTAGTACCCGACTGCAAAGCCGCAATGAGCCGGCGAAGCCAAAGCCTCTTGCCACTATTTTACCCATCACTATGGCATCAGTAGGTTAGGTAGTTGGTAGTAGGTAGGTGTAGTAGGTACCGTACCAAGTTCAAAATGACACCATTTGCATTCTGGATGAGATTAAAATTTATAAAATTTCCTTCATGATTAATTCGGTGAATTCCGTCTCAACTTCGGATATTTCCGGCCGTGATAAACTATCCCCTACGGCCGCGAGATTTCTAAAAAATAATTCTTCGTCAATTTTAGAATATTTGACGCCGTTTTCAGCGTCCGAAATGTGGTAAAAAGCTTTTTTGAAATATTTTTTCAAATGCACGAATCTCATTGGTTCCGGTAATTGGTGACGATTTTCGTTGAAGATAACCAGGGCCCGTGTGGGCCCGGGGAACGAGGTTGGTCTTAAAGTATTTTAATTACAAATTAGAGGTGCATTAGATTGTGAATCAAACAAAGACGGGTGAAACAAACTCCTATTGAACTTTTTCGCAATGTTTTTATGCATACTTCCGCATCCGGAAGATGGCGGCCTCCATTGAGTGATTTGGTTTTTGAAATATTTTTTCAAATGCTCGAATCTCATTGGTTCCGGTGTTTGGTGACGATTTTCGTTGAAGATAACCAGGCCCGTGCGGGCCGAGGTTGGTCTTAAAGTAATTTAATTACAAATTAGAGGTGCATAAGATTGTGAATCAAAAAAAGACGGGTGAAACAAACTCCTATTGAACTTTTTTCAATTTGTTATGCATACTTCCGTATCCGCAAGATGGCAGCCTCCCTTGAGCGATTTGGTGCGTCAAAGCTTCGAAATTCTCAAGGGATCCAGCAAAATCTGGCTTTTCAACATAATACGTACGCGTTCATTCACAACACCAGCTTCGCCGGCTATAAAGACTTAGTTCCAGATTTGTCAATGGCTGAGGTATATTAACAAACGAATAAAACAGATTTGGCAAAATTCCAACTTTTAAAAAAAAGATCGCATATTCACCCAGGATTGTGAGAGGCTGAAGAAGAAGAAACCTCGCATGGGCTTCCCAGACCAAATAAATTATTCTGGTTTTGGCTCTGCGATTGTCAGGTTTATTACTCCCGCCAGGGAGTAACGCATTCGATCGTGTCCGTCCGTGTGTGTGTGTGTGTTCGTATGTTCGTGTGTTCGTGTGTTTGTGAACAAGATATCTGGAAAAGTTCTGAACGGATTTGGATGAAAGTTGGTGGGATGATTGCCCTTGGGATAAGGAAGAATTGATTAGTTTTGGTGAAGCTTAGGATATTATTCCAGATCCAGGAAATTTTTTTGGGAAAGATTTTTTCTGTTTTACTGCATTAAAGCTTTTATTCTTATTCTTAAATGATGTTTTTCTCCTCTAATTCCGAAAAAAAAGAATGAATGATCGTTTTAAGGCCATTTTTCCCGCTAGGGCGGGGGTTAGCCTTGCGGGCCCCATGGCAATCATGGTTCCCTGTTTGAGGCAATGTTTTTATGGCCGGATGCCCTTCCGCTAGGGCGGGGGCTCTCCTCTAATTCCGAGATATATCAAAATTAATTCTCTGACAGTTAGGGCTTACTTTCTTTTTCACTTATTGTTTTTGGGAGAGGGGATGTTAAACAAAACGTATTATTCCAACTAAACCCACGGCGGGAGTGTGCGCTCTACTGAGTGGCGTTATAGTTTATCCTGAGTTCAGGTTTAATTTCAAGATAATCCATTATTTTATTTATATAGCATCTTGTATTAACTTTTCCATTTAAATTATTTTGAATAATAAATATCATTAAACCCCGATACATTTCCTCAATACAAATACTCTCTTCCCTTGTAAGAAATGGTGTATTATCATCATAATACTTAACATTCATCTCTCTTATTAATCTTGTAAAGTAATTCATTTTTGGTTCTAATTAAAAAGAGTTATATATATTTTTTTTTTAAATCATCATTAATTAAAAGATAATCACAGAATTTACATTGTTTATGGGCTTTTGACTCTGTATTTAATCCCACTCTATCATAAGCCAGACAATTCTCCAATTTATCATATGGAGAATCAGGGAATTCAAGAGGCTCAAGATCTGGTATATCGTTTGGATTTATCATATTTACATAGTAAAAGATTACTTAAACTAAAAATCATCTTCACCATAATCGGTGCTTTCATAATCTTCATCATCTATAAAACTACTTTCATAGCTATCGTAGAACACAAATTCTCAGTATCATAACTGTCTTGCGAAGACAAAGTCTCACTACCACTATCATCACTTTTAAAATCAACAAAATCTTCACTTGAATAATGACTCATATTTCATTAGAAGAAAAAACATTATCGTCTATATCCATATACTTTTTTTCATTAACAAATTCAACTACAACATTTTTTATATTAAAGGTAATTTTAAAATGGTTCTTCGCTACGACTGAATGTTCTTCGCTACGGCTAGGTGAGATCTCGCGAGATCTTGGAGACGGCGGCAGGGTTTTTCGAAGCTCCACACGGTCTCCACGTTTTTCGAAGTTAAGTCTGTTCACAATTGTATTTTGTCGAAACTGTATTTATCTTTCGGTGTGTGAAGTTATTGTGTGCAACTTTGGTTGTTTCTCGGTGTTTATCTTTCATAAATTGATCGTCTGTTTGCCGTGTCACGAGCAAGGCCTTGTACAGTGTGCACTGTACAACCTTGAGGCTTTGTTTTTCTCTCAGTGGTCCGTCGTTTGTGATCCAATAACTTTCGTTCTCTGTATTCCCAGTCTTTTCACCCATAGCCTACCTACTTCCTTGTGTAAATCTCAACTCAAAAAAACAAACAAAAAAAAAAACATTTCCTTCTCTGTTCTCATTCGTTTATTCATTCTTATTCGTTCGTTCGTTCTTCGACCACGTGTTTCTCCCCCATTTCCCCAGATAGTTTTTCACTCATTAACCTTCAATGTTTACACTTTCCCCTGAAGTTATGTATTCCGTCATATTTTATAACACCTTTTTCTTCTTCTTCTTTAAAAGGCTGCTTTCGACTTGCTCACCAAATCAATTCATCCCAAAAAAAATATCCATCTCCTATAGTGCCTTTTTTCTACACTCCCTAAACTCTCCTGCACTCCATCCTCCATCCAGCGTCCTTAAACGTATTTTTAACTCGAAGGTCACAAGAAACTCATTTTGCAATAAATGTTCGTTTCCCATAAATCGTACACTTTCAAAAATCCAATCTCACCCCTCCCCTCCAAATCTTCCCCATAACCCCTCCCCTCCAAATCTTCCCCATCACCCCTCCCCTCCAAATCTTCCCCATCACCCATCCCTTTCAAATCTCCCCCCTTGCCCCCTCCCTCCTAAACTACCCCCTCACCCCTCCCCGCCAAGACGCCCCCTCGCCCCTCCCCTCCTAGACTCCTGCCTCACCCCTCCCCTCCAAATCTCCCCCATATCCCATCCCTTTCAAATCCCTCCCCTTGTCCCTTCCCTCCCAAACTCCCCCCTCACCCCTCCCCTTCAAATCTCCCCACCCTCATTGCTTCTCAATTTCCCCCCTCTCACTCCCCCTCCTCAAAGCGTCCTCCCCGCTTCTTCCCCCTTCAAACTCTCACCTCCATCTCCCCCAACCTTCTGCCTCGCTCTTCCCCCTCCTCAAATAACACCTCATTGTGGCTCACCCAATCACCATCAAACCTTTTGTCCGCCCCATCCTTCCCTTTCTCCGAGCTATTCTGAAATCTCTGACACACCTTCAACAGCTCTCCCTACCTCTTCCACCTCTTCCACATCTTACCCTACCCCTCCTCCCCCCTGTTCTGTATCTGATGCTCCCCCTTCCTCTTCATTAACGGTATGGACCTCAAACATCCGGGGCCTTCGTTCAAACTTAACTGATCTCTCCATACAGGTTGCTTCTGTCAAACCAGACGTGATCTGCTTAACAGAAACTTTCCTCCTTTATGATGTCTCTGATTCCATAGTATCTCTCCCGGGCTACTCCCTCCTCCGGTATGATAGACCTGAGCCTCGTCCTGGAGGCGGGGTTGCTATCTTTATCAAAAACTCTCTTCCTCACTCGCCCTGCACCGCACTCTCTCCACCTCACCCCCAGGAATACCTCTGGCTACGGCTTCCCCTTCGCTCCCACCTCTTGTTCATATGTGTGTTGTACCGTCCACCAAACAGTGATGACTCCATCTACATCTCGCTGTCTGATGATATGGACCAACTTCTATCTACTCATCCCAACTCTCTCTTCCTCATATGTGGTGATTTCAACTGTCATCATGCCAGTTGGCTGGGTGTGGGTACCTCTCTCACCAGCCATGGCTCCTCAGCAAAGGACTTCTGCGACTCACTGGGACTGACACAATCTGTCAATTTCCTGACCCGGATCTCAGTCAACGGAACATCTTCTCTTCTGGACTTGGTTATGACTAACTTCCCTGAAAATGTCTGCTGCTCTTCTTCTGCTCCGATCGGATCATCTGATCATGTCCTTGTTAAAGTGGACATCTCTATGACCATCCTCAGGGAGCCTGCTCAGCGTCGACGAGTCTGGCATTTCACTCAGGCCAACTGGCACGGTCTTCAAGCAGCCATCAATCATCTGGACTGGTCTCCCATCTCTACCACCTCTGACATCAACTCATCCTGGGAATTCTTCCAAAGTAAATTGCTCTCTCTCATGCACAGATTTATCCCATCTCGTCTTCAGTTGTCATACCCTTCCTCCCGTCCATGGTACACGGAATCTTGTGGTGAGGCTGTTGCCCAGAAACAACTTGCCTTCGTCTCCTGGAAAGCAAATCCAACGGAAGGAAATCTCATTTCCTTTCACAAAGCCCGAAACAAGTGTGTGTCCACCCTCAGGAGAGCCAGGAAACAATATCTCTCCGTTCTCAAGACCGAACTCTCTTATCTGTCTCCCTCTTCCAAATCCTGGTGGCGTCTGGTCAAATCCGTTTCTGGTGTTTGTTCCCCCTCCATCCCCTCCCTTACCTCAAACGGCTACACAGCTGACTCCGCACGTGAAAAAGCTGAATGCCTCAACTCTGTGTTTGCCTCTAAATCTTGTGTCCCAAACCCATCCCTCTCTGTACCCACCATACCCAGTCGTACCCTGCTGCTTCTGGACTCCGTGTCCTTTCCTCCTGACAAGGTGGAAAAGTTTCTGTCAACCCTCGACTCTGATTCTGCAACTGGACCCGACGGCATCAGCCCACGGGTCCTAAAATCCTGCTCTGCTGCTCTATCTCACCCTCTCTCTGTTCTCTTCACCCTCTCTTTTGCTCAAGGTCAACTGCCATCTGCTTGGAAATCAGCCAACATCACCGCTTTGCACAAAAAAGGTGCAAAAACAGATCCTAGCAACTACAGACCAATCAGCCTTCTCCCAATTATCAGCAAAGTCATGGAATCCATCATTGCTTCTGATATGAAATCTTTCCTCTTCTCCAATGGCTTGATCTCTGATCATCAATTTGGTTTCAGACCAGGTCACTCTACTCTGGACATGCTGCTTCTGCTGTCTCAACAATGGATGGAGGTCCTCAATGCCAAACAGGAAATTAGAGCTGTCTCCCTCGACATATCACGTGCCTTCGACACGGTCTGGCACCCCGCTCTGCTCACCAAACTCTCCTCCTTTGGTATCCATGGAAATCTCCACGCATGGCTGGCGGACTTCCTCTCTAGTCGTCGTCAACGTGTGGCCCTGAATGGGTTTCTCTCATCTCCTCTTCCTGTTCAGGCTGGAGTTCCCCAAGGCAGTGTTCTGGGCCCCGTGCTTTTTCTGGTCTTCATCAATGATCTCTCTGACTCTCTCGAAAATCCTCTCTATCTCTTTGCTGATGACTCCACTCTCTGCCGCTCCATTCCTCTTCCCTCAGATCGGCAGTCTGCTGCCTCCTCACTCTCTGAAGACCTGGACAAAATCACAGACTGGTCAAACAAGTGGAACATGTCTTTCAATCCTGACAAATCTCACACTCTTACTATGTCTCTCCGAAAAGATCGACTGGACAACCCTCCCATCTACTTTCTCAACAATCCTCTCCAAGAAGTTCTGTCGCTCAAGATTTTGGGTCTCACTATCTGCCATGATCTTTCTTGGGAAAACCACATTTCCAAGCTGGCCTCCAAAGCCAGTCGCCGACTGGGCATCCTCCGTCGTGCGAAGTCCTTCCTCGGCACACCTGAGCTCCTCACCACATACAAGGCTTTCATCCGCAGCTCAATGGAATACTGTTCTCCCCTATGGGCCGGTGCTCCTGCCTCACACCTAGCGCGGCTTCACGCTGTTGAAACCAAAGCTTTCAGAATTATTGGAATCTCCCGCGATGAAGCTATCTCTGAGGGCCTTTCACTCACTCACCGCAGGCAGGTAGGTGGTCTTTCTGTCTTCTACCGACTCCTCTCCGGCCTTGCACCCCCAGCTCTCTCTGTGCTCTGTCCCCCAAATATTCCTACAGGTCGCACAAGATCTGCCAGCAACCCTCTGATGGTTAAACTGCCGAAATCTCGGCTCTCCGCTCACCTTCACTCTTTCATTCCTCTTTTCTCCCGCCTCTGGAACAAACTCCCTCACTCCCTTCAATCCCACTCCTCCCTTCAGGTCTTTAAAACAGCTGTTCACCACCATCTCTTATCTTCCCCCATCCAAAACCTTGATCTTTTCTACCCCCGCTAATTCACCCCAGATCCACCTTGTTTGAAATTCCAACTTCTTTCCTGGAAGTCCTGGCAGTGTCCATATGTTTTATACCTCTCCCACTGCCCCCTTCCCACGCCCCCCCCCCCCAAAGCCCTCACCCTCTCTCAGATCTCTCGATGTCTCCATGTCTCTCGGTCCCTGCTCTCAAATGTTGTGTTTGTGTCCTTCCCCCTCTCTCCCCATCTTGTCTACCGCTCCCTATGTTATGTTTTATGTGTCGGTTTGTCTTTCTGTGTGATTAATGTTCGCTCTTTCACGAGCCTCGATCTTGTATACAAAAAAAAACAAAAAAAAAACTGAACGAAATGACATTTCTCCTGATATATTAAAATCTTTCCTTTCATCCAGATTGACATATTTGGGGTTATTAAAGAATATAGAAATTTCACCGTGTATAAAGCTAATAGTTTTATCTTCCTTTTCAGTAGCTTCAATAAAGAGTTTTCTTTTTTGATACTTTTACATGTTTCATTACATGTTTACATGTGTTTGGGTGTATCTCGGCAAAAGGACGAACGCTATTGAAAATTGGGTCGCCACGTCAAAATCCAAGATGGCCGCCACGATGTATGTCCGACACTTGTGAGATGAATATCTTGAAAAATAAGCGAAGTACCAACTTCTAATTTGGTGTGTGGGTGTATCTCGCCATAAAGAAGATGTTCACCCTCAAAAATCACCAATAAACTCCAATACATTCAGAACTCCGCTGCCCGTCTACTCACCCATTCCCGGACCCGTGACCACATCACCCCCGTCCTTTACAAGCTTCACTGGCTCCCCATCCCCCAGAGAATCCAGTACAAAATCCTCCTCTTGACATACAAAGCCCTCCATAACCTGGCCCCATCCTACCTGGCTGACCTCCTCTCCAGACACACTCCCACCCACAACCTCCGCTCTGCTGGTACCAACCTCCTGACCCCCTCCATCCGGACCAAATTCAGATCCTGGGGGGACAGGGCCTTCTCCATCGCTGCTCCCACCCTCTGGAACTCACTACCTCACACCATCAGAGACTCCTCCTCACTCACCACATTCAAAACATCACTAAAGACCCACCTGTTCAACACTGCATTCAACATTCAACCCACAGCATCTAACCCCTGACTATCTCTTCTCCTTCTCCCTCCTTTTGCTTTAAATATTTCCCTATTGATTCTTGTCTTTTTGCAATTGTTGTTTTCATGTATTGTTATGCATTATGTTTTCCACTCTGTCAAAGCGCCTTTGGGCTTCTGGAAAAGCGCTATACAAAATAAATGAATTATTATTATTATTATTACCTCCTCTAGTTTGTTATAAATCTCCATAAATAGTGGTGAAACTTTTGTAATAATTACTTTAATTGACGACTTCCCAAAGACAGAGAATGCTCTTCCTTTAAAAGGGATTGAGTCGCTCATATTATCCTTCATAATCGGTTTGATCCAAAAGTTATTGAAATCATCTTTGTTCAATTTTACATCAGTGCAATATATTTCAGTATCCTTTTTAAATGATGAGATTGATTGAAATCATTTGTCTTTTGTGTTTTGAAACATTGTATTTATTAGACAAAGAAGTGATTGCCAAGAAATTGGGGGGGAAATAATTTACGACAATCTCAAAATGGTATGTGGCTCGGAAGGTGCTCAAACAAGAACATTAAGAGAAGTTTATCATTTCATATCAGCTCAACGGCGATACCTAAACCGAGAGACAAATTCTAATATAACATTTGTCAATTTGTCAATATATTCTAGATGGTCTAGATCAGGGGCGGGCACCCCCGGCCCGCGGGCCACATCCGGCCCGCGAAGGCTTAGCGTCCGGCCCGCCACCCTGCTAGGCTTTATTATTGCAATCCGGCCCGCGGACCTCCCAGTAAAACTCATATCATTTGTAAATGTAAGAGTTTATATTTAGCCAGTCTGAATTCAAGAAAGGGACATTTTGTCTTCAGCACCGTCCTCTTCCGGAAGACATGCGCACGGGGAACTGTCTTGCCTAGACACCGCCTGCTTGCTGATAGGCGGTCTTTTCAAATCAGCCGGCATGTGATACGGACGTCCTTCCGATTCAGTCAGCTTGCGACAAACGTTGGTGTCTGGGACAAATAACTTGCAACAAAGAGGTAAGCGACGCAGAGTTCTCTAAACCTATTTCAATTTTCACTTTCTTTCAATTTGCTTTGTTTTGTTTGTTAGAACATGTTATTATCTTTCATTTGCTGCGTTTAAATAATTTTATTCTCCCTTTTTATTTGTAAAAATAAAAATATAACGAACTTTCTATTTGTAAAGAAAAAAAATATATAACGAACTTTCTGTTTGTAAAAGAAAAAAGAAATTGACGAACTTTTGTTTAAAAGGAAAACGAAATTGACGAACTTTTGTTTAAAAGGAAAACGAACTCTTTAAAAAAAAAAGTATGCAGACTGATTCATTTCCTGTATTTCAGTTTTACGGTGAAACTGTGTCATATTCAGCGTTGGCCACGTGCGCGCAAAATAAATACATTCATCTGTACAATTCGTCTTCCGAGATTTTTTGTGCCCCAGATTGCTTGCTGTTACATCATTTATTCATTGCTGATATACCTAATTTTCTTCCTTTTCAGCTCATCATGTCTGCGACCCAGCGTGTTAAGAAGAGGAAAGTGGACCTCGAGCGTCGGATCTTCAACCCTGAGTGGGAGAAGTACTTCTTCATCGAGCGCTTTGGACAGGCCCAGTGCCTCATATGCTTGAAGACTTTGGCTGTCCTAAAAGAGTACAACGTGCGCCGCCACTGGGAGACAGAGCACCGCTCGTCAAACTTCGCGTCGGTGTCTGCCACCGAAAGGAAGGACGCCATGGTTAGACTATCAGGCAACTTGGAGAAACAAACTTCACTCTTCCGCAAGCAGAATACTGAGGCCGAAAAGGTGACGCGCGCCAGTTATGAAGTCTCCCGCATCCTTGCTCGCCGAATGAAGCCATTCGCGGATGGGGACTTCATCAAGGAATGCCTCCTCGCTGTAGTGGACTCCGTCTGTCCAGAGCAGCGTTCCGCCTTTGAGAACGTGAGCCTTTCGTCCCGCACCGTTCGTCGCCGCATCGAGGATATGTCGGAAAATGTGCACGACTCACTCAAAACACGCAGCTCAAATTTCGTCGCCTTTTCCCTCGCTCTGGATGAGAGCACCGACACAAAGGACACGGCCCAGCTGTCCGTTTTCATCCGTGGCGTCACCGCTGACTTTCAAGTGTGTGAGGAATTCCTCCAGCTTGTCCCGCTGCGCGACACCACCACTGGGAAAGACATCTGCGACGCCGTGCTTCTGTGTGTTGATCAGCACTCCCTGGACCTCTCCCGTCTTGTGTGTGTGACGACCGACGGTGCCCCGGCGATGGTTGGTGAGAAGAAGGGCGCCGCTTCGCTGCTAGTGCGTCACTGTGCAGCCGCCGGATACACTCAGCCCATTAACAAGATGCACTGCATCATCCACCAAGAGTCCCTGTGCGCTAAGTCTGCCAACCTCGTTGGTGTCATGTCTGTCGTGGTGAAGGTCGTCAACTCCATCCTCTCCCGCAGCCTTAACCATCGTCAGTTCCAGGCACTGATGGACGAGGTGAACGTGCACTACAACGACCTGCTCTACTTCTGTGAGGTACGCTGGCTGAGTCGTGGGGCCATGCTGTCTCGGGTGTGCGACCTACAGCAGGAGATTGCCACCTTTCTACGTCAGAAGAACCTTCCCCACGCTGATCAATTCTCTGATCCGCGGTGGCTAGCTCGCCTGGCCCTGCTCACGGACATCACGGCGCACCTGAACACCCTCAACATAAAGCTGCAAGGCAAAGACATTCTCGTGACAGACATGTACGCGCACATCACTGCCTTCGAGGTTAAACTGCGCTTGTGGGAGGCTCAATTGGCTTCTGGTCAGTTTGTGCATTTTCCTCGCCTTGCTGCATGTGCCCCTGACGATGTGGACCTGGGCACTTGCGTTAGTGTCGTCAACTCTCTACGTGAGGAATTTGCTTCCCGTTTTGCAGGAGTCAGGGTGCTGGCTGCGGACTTCAAGCTTTTCACTGCTCCCTTTGACTTCCCCGTGGAAGACGCCCCTGCCTCCTTACAGATGGAGTTGGTGGAGCTGCAGTGCAACGATGAAATGAAGGCGAAGTTCCGCACCTCTTCTCCATTGTCCTTCTTCCGCGACACCGTTCTCCCTTCTAACAATTTTCAAAAATACATTGCCCATGTCCAACGCATTGTGGCCATGTTCGGCAGCACCTACTGCTGTGAACAGCTCTTCTCGAAAATGAAGTACACGAAGTCTCACCTTCGCTCCCAACTCTCGGACCGCCACCTCAATGACATTCTTCTGTTGTCTACCTCAACCATCGAGCCAGACATGGAAATACTTCTTCATGGCAAACAGCACCAGCAGTCTCATTGATTTGTAGTGTTCAATGCAATTTTTGTACAATCTATTCATGTAAACAAAATATAGTAATTCTGAGATTTCGTTTTTCACTCCGGCCCGCGATCTCCTTCCAAAAGTCTCATCTGGCCCTCACTCTGAAAAGGTTGCCCGCCCCTGGTCTAGATGGTAATTCTTCTAAGAGAATTAAGTTATTACCTAAAAATGAAACACAAATATTCGTTGGGTCTCTGCATGAGTATAATGGAAAATGGGAGTTAATAAGTTAAATGCAGGGAGAAAAAGGGTTTAATTTTTCAAGCCTGGCATGCCTGGCATTTCAAGCCATGGGCAAGGTTTAGGGAAAGTGGGCGGGGCTTAGTAAAAAGTGGGCGGGGCTTAGGAGGGAGAAAAGGGGTGTAATTTTTCAAGATAGGTGGTTTGAGTCAATAAGTTTCCATACTTTTCCCCATTGGCTTCAATGTTAAATTTGAGGTGAGCTGGAACCTATGAGTAGTGGTTAGGTCTATTGAGGATTTAATATTTGGAAATAGGTTGTCCCAAAAGAGGGTTAAATCTGGTTGAAAATCCAGTGAGTTATTAAGTTTTTAGCTCTTTCTCCATTGACTTCAATTTTAAATTCTATATGTTTTAGTAGTTGGTAAATTAGCTTCGTAAAAAGTGGACTCAATTTTTTGAGAGAAAAAGGGGTGTAATTTTATGAGAGAGGGGGTGTGAGTCAATAAGTTTTTCCCTTTTTTCCCATTGACTTCAATCTTAAATTTAATGTGCCCCAGAACCCCCCCTTTTCCCCCTACTACCATGGCAGACTTGCCTTGTCTATCTGGATGACGTATTGGTCCACGCTCCCACATTTGAACATGCTGCTAAAAATTTGACAGAGGTATTTGAGAGGTTAAGGGGTGCTGGGTTGAAATTGAATCCGAGCAATTGTTCAATTTTTAGAAGAGAGGTGACTTACCTGGGTCACGTGATTAACGAGAGCGGCATGGCCACTGACCCTGGAAAGGTAAAATCTTTAAAAGATTGGCCCGCCCCCAAAAATGAAAGGGAAGTCAAAGGATTTTTGGGCCTCTGCTCTTTGTGGCAAATTTTGCAGAAATCGCAAGACCCTTGCAGAAATTGACGGAGAAAGCAGCCAAATTCATGTGGTCAGAGAGCTGCATCGAGGCATTCACCGACTTAAAACAACTTCTGGTGGAGGCCCCAGTTTTTGCATACCCGACGGATGATGGCAGTTACATCCTGGATACAGATGCGAGCCAGGAAGGATTGGGAGCTGTGTTGTCACAAATGCAACAGGGAGTCAAGAGGGTTATTGCGTATTACAGTCGGGCACTTTCGAGGCCCAGACGAAATTATTGCGTTACCCGCAAAGAACTATTGACCCTACTGTCTGCAGTTGGACACTTCCACCCTTACCTTTATCGGAGGGAGTTTGTGATCCAAGTGGATCATGCCTCCTTGCAATGGCTTCTTCGGTTCTAAGAGCCGGAGGGACAAATTTCAAGATGGCTTGAGAGACTGCAGCAGTATAATTTCACTGTGCAACATCGGCCTGGCAAAGCACATGCCAACGCAGACGCTCTCTCTCGGCGACCCTGTTGGGAGGCACAGTGCAAATTTTGTGATCGACAGGAAGCAAAGGATCCAATTGGGCAGAATCAAATTGATGCATGCCTATATGCAGTGAGAGTGACCAGACGAACTTTGCCACAACCCCCACCTGAAATGGGCGATGTGAATTGGCGAGAGAGTCAAAGGGAGGATCCTGTTTTGGGGCCCCTTTTTCATTGGCTAGAGTAGGACAAAAGACCTTCTTGGGAGGAGATTGCTCCACACGGGGCCCAAGTAAAGGCCTATTGGGCACAGTGGCAGATGTTGGGGTTGTAGGATGGCCATTAGTATAGGAAGTGGGTAACACCAACGGGCGATGTAGCTTCCTGGCTGATAGTTGTACCAAACAAAATGAAGGAAGTGGTTATGGGGCACGTACATGGGACTAGGACGATGGGACATGTGGGCGTGGCCAAAACTTTGTCCAAATTGCGGCAGAAGTTCTACTGGGTGAATTTGGGCAGTGACATTCAAGATTGGGTGAGATCCTGCGACCCCTGCCGCGGTAAAGAGGGACCCCCAAGTGCGCGCAAGGCCCCGCTCCAGGTGTACAATGTGGGAGCGCCGCTCGAGTGGGTGGCAGTAGATGTGGTGGGGCCCCTGCCAGCCACCCATCGAAGGAACCGTTACATTATGGTGGCAATGGACTACTTTACCAAGTGGCCAGAAGCCTACCCATTGCCCAACCAGGAAGTCCGGCTGGCAGCTCAAGTTCTAGTTGAGGGATTCTTCTCCCGATTTGGCATACCCAGGGAGCTACACACTGACCAGGGCCGGTACTTTGAATCCGCACTCCTGCGGTCGGTGTGTGGGCTCCTCCAAATTAATAAGACCAGGACGATCCCTCTTAGGCCTCAATCGGATGGGATGGAAGCAGGCCAACCCACACGCCCCCCGCCCCCCTTAAGGGGGTAGAACTGCAAGGAGAATAGGTAAGTAGCTTCGGCTCACTTCCCACAGTCCCCCTGATTTATTTCATAGGTTAATTAACTGTGAGTCAGTAAGTGGTAAGACTGGGATGGTCGCACCTGCAATGAACCTTGTGGGGCTGCGGTTCCGGGGGGGGGGGGGGGGGTGGTATCATGTGTCATGGGTTTGAATCCCTTTCCCTGCAATAAGGACCTTGTAGATCTTGGACAGTGTACAATAGATTTATTATAGAAAAGAATACATGCATGGAAGACATTGGCATGGCATGTAGGCTAGTAACACCACATCACAGTGACATTATGGTCCTCCACAGCCGGCCCCCAACATCTCAGTGAGCCACAACCCGTGTCGGCTTAATATACTGTCGTGTGGCTGCTCTCAGTTAACACTGGGAGAGTCACGAATAGCCAATAGTGAGCTTTACTCTGAGGCGATGTTCAAACAGCGGATTTAATATATGCGGGAGGAAGAAAGAGAAGGGGGAGGGATGAAGGGTCTTAGCTGTCGATCCTGCCGGCAGTCCCAAAGCCTGCAAAGAAAATAACTCAAACGAAAAACAGGTTTAAAATCTACAAGGAAAATAACAACGATTTATTACAATAAATACCTGTGACAGGAAAAACGCGGTGGTAAAACTAAATTCCTATGGGATCCTCCACACCAGACTTAAAATACGGACAAAATGAATGTAAAAAAAACTTGAAAATAAATCATGTGTGAATTTAATTTGGAGGACTTGTCTCGATCGGCTGGGGA
>NC_136269.1:3523037-3530537 GCF_964187855.1 Myxine glutinosa
ATCATCATCATCACTGTCATCACCATCGCCGTCATCGTCATCAGTCATCACCATCGCCATCATCGTCATCGCCGTCATCATTCTGCTCATCATCGTCACATCATTGTCATCAGCATCATCATCATCATCATCATCGTAGTCACTGTCATCACCATCATCGTCATCATCATCATCCTGCTCATCATCATCACCATCGTTATCATTATCGCAATCATCATCGTCATCATCATGCTCATAATCATCATCGTCATTATCATCATCATCATCCTTCTCATCATCATCACCATCGTCATCATTATCGCAATCATCGTCGTCATCATCCTGCTCATAATCATCATCGTCATCATCATCATCATCGTCACTGTCGTCATCCTCATCGCAATCATCATCGTCGTCATCATCCTGCTCATCTTCATCGTCGTCATCATCATCATAATCTCCATCATCATAATCTTCATCATCATCATCACCGTCGTCATCATTATCGCAATCATCGTCGTCATCATCCAGCTCGTCATCATCGTCGTCATCATCATCATAATCTCCATCATCATTATCTTCATCATCATCATCCTCATCATCATCTCCTTCTTGGAACTTCCGCCATTCAAGGGACATTTGAGAAAGCTCGTTTTCTGGTCATTTGGGTTTTGCGCGTTGCGTGAGCAAACGTTACGGTTACGTCACTTCTGTCGTTTTTACGCAGCGAATCATCAGTGAGATGTATCTACCATAAATCCATTTGTAATATAACTTGTGGTTATTTTTAAAAGTACTGTGTATGGCATTCTGTGGGATCGCTCTTTATTAGGCCTACAATCCGTTATGATAGCTCGGCTGCATCCTCGACCCAGGAACACGAGATTGTAATGAAGTTGGGAACATGTGCGAGATGAGGAGGAAGGAAAGAAGACCGGGTTCAAGACTCGAGTTCTCCCAGGTAAGTTCCCATGTGGGGGCACTCGGACGAAGCGAGGTGTCCACGTCCATGGAGCCTTCACCTCCGTCCCTCGTTCCTGCGAGTCGGTTCCAGGCCGTAACCCTCCGACCCGGGCACACATTTCCATGAGAAAAGGCCACAGAGACACAGCAAGGGACATTCCAGCCACAACGGGAGAGGCGATTTGAGGTCGATCGATCCCCGCCCAGACCCCCCAGACCCCGCAGACTCCTCAGACCCCTCAGACCCCCCAGACCCTACCTCGTTCTACCGATTCGCCAGTTGTGCAAACAAGAAGACTTTCTATAGCGATCGGCGACCGATAATCACCCGAGCAATAAACGCGGACAAAGCGAGCAAGGGCGACTCCGCGCGAAGAGAGACAGAGGTGTTTAAAAAGAGATCCACGTCACACGAACAATCGACGTCACACTTCCTCGAATGAGTAACAACCTTCATTTGCAACACCAGTTACGTGTCGGCGAAATGTGCTCGGGAGACCTGGAAACGATGCAGACACTGAACAGCCCAATAAATTATGTTGTTGTTGTGGTTGTTGTTGTTGCTGCTGTTGTTGCCTTCCATTTACACTCTTCCATACCCAAATTTGAGGATCATTTAAAAAGTTCCTGCAAAGAGTTGCTCACAATAGTCCAACACAAGAGAAAGTTTTATTCCTGTTCAACAGATAACTATAAACTACTACTATAAACTACTACTAGTTAGTAAAGTTTTTATTATTTAATTTACATCTTCACCTCGTTAAACTTTTTCTCGCATCACGTGACAGACTAATTGAGGGAATCTCGTTCCGTGGGCGCATTAAACGTCACACACATTAGGTATAAAACAAGTAATCATGATCATGCGTAATTGTTTTATTGGCGGATTGTTTCGAGGAAGTGAAACAATAAAACCGAGATTGATGAATGATTAAAGAGGTAAATCCCTGGAAACTTTGTTTCGGATTTGCATTCAAAAGTGAAAAAGTGATTTTGATTTTTACGCATTCAAAATTCGTCTCGGGAATCGTTATGAAACATTCGTCTCGGGAATCCAAGATTTTCGCGCTTTTATTCCTCGTTTCGCCATTTACATCCATGATGCATCCACCGCACGATCCTCCGCGAGGTTCGTTGGGAAGACGTCGTCGCGCAACGTCCGCAACATCATGGCGTTTGGCCCGATAACGGCGACGCCATTTATTACATGTCGCACCTGATTTCATGGAGTCGAATGTGAAGTTAATCCATGGACACGACGGCGTCGCTTAATCCCACGTTCTCCATAACAAACCCGTTTCCGAGCCGGATTCGCTTCCCTGGAATCCCCCTGTCGTGCGTAATGCGTTCCCGGACATTTGACATTTTCCCCGCCAAACGTACCGTACGAACTCGGACCCGTCATCGGCGTCGCGGAAGTACAAAGGCCCCGTGGCGCGCAATTACCCGCACGGGCCCTTTTTACCTTATTCGGTGTAAATGAAACGTCAATGAGCGGTAAACGTGCGGCGAACGTGCGTCACGGAGACGTTAACGAGGCCGCAATTACGAGACATCACACGTGCTATTTGTCCCTCGGAGAGAGAGCCCCGGTCGCCTCGTCCCGGTGACACTAATGGTTCCTTCGATAATCATTCGTCATTGGTCTCCGAGTCGCCACCAGGTGACATTTACGATTCGGGCGCCATGAATCTTCGTGTGTACGTTTCGTGCTCCGCATGACGCTCCGCACACAACAAAGGACCATTTCCCGCCACCATTATGCGCGTGTTACGGTTTGTTTGAAAGTGAAAAGTCTTTCGAGCGTTTCTGTTCGAGGAAAGCGATAAAGGTAATTAGCGTAAATTTAATTACAAGTCGACAAGTTGCCTCCCGCACCCCGCCCGAAATGTCCCTCCTTTGTTACCTGCACCCTCCTTCATACCTAAGTTCATTGAACTTGTAATTGCAGCACACCTTGTTTAATGGAGCAATATTTCATGCACTTCCAAAAATACTTATTATTTGGGGTTTTATTTAAAAAAATTGTTTTATTGCATACGTCACATTGGCGACGTGTTGACGTCACCTGTGACGTGGAGTCTCTCCGAGGTTCCTCGTGTAATGAGTCTGCGCCGGGGTAAACGTGGACTTTACCATTTTGCGGTCGAGAAGCTGTAACGTCAAACTCAAACAGACGTTCCAAAGGTCGCCAAAGACACGGCTGAGTATCTCGCGCCCTTAATCTCCGAGGCCTCTCGTCGCTCGGTCGTTGTTGACTTTTGCAGAGAAAAGGCAAATATAGACGAACACGTCAATAGAATATTGAACAAGGAGCGGCCCTTACGCAAAATCATTACCGTCGAGAACAAGAGCCGCGCCGGGGCTAAGATGGCGCCGTCAGAGGGCAAATTCCAATGTAAACAAGATTACTTTTTATGGGTAAACATTAACGTAATTGTGGAGAAGAGCACTCGACAAGATTCGGCAAACAGACTTACGGTCGCGAAGGGTTTCCCATCGATGGTACAATGGAGGGAGCGCGAGGCCTCGGTGCGCACTCGACGTCATCGTGCGGACGCGCGCGCGCGGTACCCGAACCCTGGTCGCGCTGATTCCATCCAAAATACATTAATGTTTCATAAATGCACTTTAAGTCGGTGACTCGCTGTATTTTGTTGTACTTTACACCTTGTAGCTCCCGCGGGGCCATGTTTTAACACTTAGGCCGCACTTTATGCGGCACGCGGACCCGCTTGGGGAATTGATTTTATTTGCACGTCTTCTCAGAGGTCCGCTCGTGCGCTTCCTTCGTTCTAGCCGACGCGTTTGCCTTACCATCTGGACAGGCACGTACGGACATGATGAAGACGACTTTAACAAAGCCGAGGAGGTGTTTTGAGGCAGACAGACAGACCCGTGGCGGACAAAAGACTACACGGCCGGACTCATCAAAATGCACGCCTCCAGCATTGGCACCGAGCCTCCTCCGACGCCCCTTTCGATGTTCGAGCGCCCAGCGTGTCTGTTTTCACGCAATCTATTGCCTGCACATCACGTCGCGACGTATTGGACACGGAACGCTGCTACATAATGGTGTGCGTCGTCTTACATCACCTGGGGATTCGTTCGATTCCGACACGAAACGTCCGATGGCTGCAGCGCAAGCACGTGCACGCCCCGTTACCGTCGTACATCGGACGTTTCGTGCCGCGCTGCGTCTACCGAGGAAAGTACGAAGAAGCCCCGTACGTCCGTAAAAGCGCGTGCGTGGTACCGCGCGCCTAAGCGTTCCGCTCACACGTCCGTGCTCTGCGTTTCCGAGCACGACGAGGCGTCCAGCGACGTGCTCTGATCCGTGCGGCTCGGGCCCGATGACCCTACGACCCAATTTTCAGCACGGATCCATCGCTTGTGCCTTCGTCGCCATACGTGGCCAAACTCATCGGATAAGTCATTGCAGCGCGCGCGTCCCCATTGAACTGAAACGCACGAACCCGTGCTGGGAGCGACGAATAAATTGGAGTAATTTATAGCACGAAGCCCCGGCGAGCGTTTTAATGGGCGAACTATGTGTGTCCAGCAAGGAAATATAACATTCGTTATACGTGCTTTTACGAGCCTCCACGTCTATATATGTGTACATGGAAGTGGCACGTACGCACACCTGCCTCTAAGCCCTCCAGCCTGGGTTCGAATCCTGACCCAGGTATAAACTGCCATCCTGGTGTTTAACAGGTACGTTGATTCATCAATGTGTGTGCCGTCCCTCGGATGGACGTTGATGTTAAAGACCCCACGGTGTCCTTCGCAGAGAGGAGGCGAGTTATCACCGGCATCCTGAACAAATTGCTAATTCCTACTGCTCGGAAGGCAATGGCAAACCACCTAGTGCAACCCTTGCCAAGAAATTGCTTGGGCAGCACCGACGCTTTCTTAGAGAGTATTGTACATGAGACCGAGAGGGTGCGTACGCCCTCGAAGGGGATGTACCATGTTGTACACATAGTCCCGAGTGGGAACGGTGCGCTACAACGTGTCCTGGACTGGTGATCCAGGTAACAGCAACTTTCCTCGTGTCCTCCGTCGCCATGCAAAGAATCCCGCAACGGGTTTTCAATACACGAGGAGCCTACACAGCATGTGGCATTTATTGTAAAACGTTTATTGAAAGCTTCGTAAAAACGAACAAAACAAGTCACTTTATTTAGAGCAGGATGTATTCACAGATTATAGCAACCGATATTTCAAAGGACGTTATTACTTGAACCTGCAATCCCCTGAACCTCCTGAACCCCCTGAACTCCAATCACAAACCCCAATCCTATCGAAACCCATCCCAACCCGTTGAACCCCAATCACAAACCCCAATGCTATCGAGCCCCAACCCAACCCCCTGAACCTCCTGAACCCCCTGAACCCCAATCACAAACCCCAATCCTATCGAAACCCATCCCAACCCGTTGAACCCCAATAACAAACCCCAATGCTATCGAGCCCCAACCCAACCCCCTGAACCTCCTGAACCCTCTGAACCCCAATCACAAACCCCAATCCTATCGAAACCCATCCCAACCCGTTGAACCCCAATCACAAACCCCAATGCTATCGAGCCCCAACCCAGGCCCCTGAACCCCAATCACAAACTCCAATGATATCGAGCCCCAACCCAAACCCCTGAACCCCAATAACAAACCCCAAATGCTATCGAGCCCCAACCCAAGCCCCTGAACCCCAATCACACACCCCAATGCTATCGAGCCACAACCCAAGCCCCTGAACCCCAATCACAAACCCCAATCCTATCTAACCCCATCGCAACCCGTTGAACCCCAATCACAAACCCCAATGCTATCGAGCCCAATCTCAACCCGTTGAACCCCAATCACAAATCCCAATCCTATCGAGCCCCAACCCAAACCCCTGAACCCCAATCCTATCGAACCCCATCCCAACCCGTTGAACCCCAATCACAAACCCCAATGCTATCAAGCCCCATCTCAACCCGTTGAACCCAAATCACAAACCCCAATGCTATCGAACCCCATCCCAACCCGTTGAACCCCAATCACAAATCCCAATCCTATCGAGCCCCAACCCAAACCCCTGAACCCCAATCACAAACCCCAATGCTATCGAGCCCCATCCCTCCCATATTCGCTTTGAATCGGAAAACGAATAACTAGGAGGTAACGCTGATACAAAGCACGAATATATTAGCCATACTTCAAATTAATTCACCTTCATATAAATTAGTGGAACAAAAAGAAGTAAAATAAATGAACGAAAGAAAAGCGTTTCTTCATTACACACGTTATGTACATTTCCATTAAACGTTAATCACAAAGTCAAGGCTGTTACAACACGACAGCTACAAACACTTTCGCACAAACTATAATAATAATAATAATAATAATAATAATAATAATAATAATTATAACATTTCGCTGTTTGTTGTTTCCATAAAGAAAGTCCCGATAGAAATCTGTAAACATGGAGGTACACTCACCAACTAGACAGAGAGTGTGCATCTCTCACGCTCTCGGTCTAGAGCAAGCGCACTCGGCCGCCCCGGCGGAGTCCCGACAGGTGTCCCCGGCGGGGTCCCGACAGGTGTCTCCGGTCGAGTCCCGCTCACCAAGCCCATTGCTGGCTCTGCAGCAGTGCCGGGAAGGCGGCGTACGTGGCCGCCGGGTACGAGGCCACGTAAGGCGCGGCGTAGCGCTGCAGGTGAGGCAGCGCCGCCTGCACGGCCGCGGCTGCCACGCTCGCGGGATGGCACGCATACGGGAAGGCGGCGCCGTGGCACGGTTTGCCGTCCCGCACGAGCACTGGCACGGCGACGCGGCGCGGCGAGGGCAGCGTTCCGACCGATGCGGACACGTCCAGGCAGCCCTTCTCGGACCGGGCTCGCTTCATCTTGTAGCGATGGTTCTGGAACCAGATTTTGACCTGAGTGGGCGTCAGACGGATGAGGCTCGCTAAATGCTCCCGCTCGGGCGCCGACAGGTAACGCTGCTGTCGGAAGCGCCTCTCCAGTTCGAACGTCTGCGCCTTGGAGAAAAGTACGCGCCGCTTGCGCTTCTTGCTCGTGCTGTCCCCGGAGCTTCCGCCGTTGCCGCCGCCCCCTCCGCCCGCGGATCCGCTGCTGTTCGAGGCGTCCGTGCTCGCCCCGTCCTGCGAGTCGCTCGGGGTGAGCGCCGTGTCCGGGGCTCGGGTACGAGTCGAGCCCAGAACATGTACTGCGGACACACAGATCGTCCGAGTGAGCGCCGCGCCCGGTGCTTTGAAAAACTCTAAATCCATGCGCTACTTTAAAAATGGCTGCTCCAAGGTTTACAGATAGGCACGGCTCAAGGTAAATGATATTTTAAAAATGGCTGCTCCAAGGTTTACAGACAGGCACGGCTCATGGTATATTATATAATAAATAACTATTTTACAAAATACTTCTCTTGTCTATTCTCTAACATTTACACATCGCTTAGCAAGGGTTATGAAGGAGATCAGCTTACACCATGATATTGAACAAGCAGTTATGCAATTACAGGTGCACAATAATGACCTGAAAATTCTCAC
>NC_136269.1:3535537-3575629 GCF_964187855.1 Myxine glutinosa
ATCTGTTCCACTCAGGATCGGTTCCACTCAGGATCCATTCCACTGAGGATATATTACACTCAGGATCCGTTCCACTCAGGATATATTCCACTCAGTATCTGTTCCACTCAGGATCCATTTCACTCAGGATCCATTACACTCAGGATATATTACACTCAGTATCCGTTCCACTCAGGATATATTCCACTCAGGATCTGTTCCACTCAGGATCCGTTCCACTCAGGATATTTTTCACTCAGGATCAGTTCCACTCAGGATATGTTCCACTCAGGATCTGTTACACTCAGGATCTGTTACACTCAGGATCAATTCCACTCAGGATATATTACACTCAGGATCCATTCCACTTAGAATATATTACACTCAGGATCCATTCCACTCAGGATATATTCCACTCAGGATCTGTTCCACTCAGGATCCGTTCCACTCAGGATATATTCCACTTAGGATCAGTTCCACTCAGGATATGTTCCACTCAGGATCTGTTACACTCAGGATCTGTTACACTCAGGATCAATTCCACTCAGGATATATTACACTCAGGATCCATTCCACTCAGAATATATTACACTCAGGATCCATTCCACTCAGGATATATTCCACTCAGGATCTGTTCCCCTCAGGATATATTACACTCAGGATCCATTCTACTCAGGATATATTCCACTCAGGATCTGTTCCACTCAGGATCCGTTCCACTCAGGATATATTCCACTCAGGATCAGTTCCACTTAGGATATGTTACACTCAGGATCGATTCCACTCAGGATATATTCCACTCAGGATCTGTTCCACTCAGGATCCGTTCCACTCAGGATCTGTTACACTCAGGATCGATTCTCAGTACGGTAGTCTAGTAGTACTGTAGTCTAGTAGGACAGTAGTCTAGTAGGACGGTAGTCTAGAAGGACGGTAGTCTAGTAGTATGTTACTAGAAAGAGAGATTAAAGCTAGCCAGGTAGCTTCTGTTTGAGTGAGACAGTAAGTCCAGCAATCCTGACACGGAGAGTGTAAGATGGTTCCGGCACCACTTTAACCCTCCTAAGTCCCAACGGTAGTACTACCCTGGGCGGTTGCTGTCTACAACCCTCTACCGAAAAATCGGTCCAACGGGATGGGTGTTTTTTAGGAGACACCATCTCCTTACTGGAAGGCCGTTGGCTCATGAAGGGAGCTCGTCAGCCCTTTAACAGGTATTGTTTTTAATCCTGCAGGTATCACAGTCACCCTCCCCACTGGCAAGCCAGTGAGTGTAGTCGGTTTAGTCACCAACTCCCCGACCATGCAGCAGGTAGCACTGGGTTACATGTTGCCAGTGGAAGTCAAGCGACCGACGTGACGGTTAAAAAGATTGAAGACCTTCAACCCAATATCATTTTTTAACAGAATGGTGCTCCCCCTCATTGGCCCTTAGTTGTTCCAGCCATCCTGAATGAAAAATTTCCAGGTTGCTAGATTGGCCGAGATGGATCAACCGCCTGGACCCACATTCACAAGACATAACCACTCTTGATATTTTTCTGTGGGGTTTTATCAAAGATATTGTCTACAACACCAAGGTGGCAAACCTGCAGGATCTTCTCTCTTTGATCACAGCTGCATTCACACTGGTGGACGCAAACATGCTGAGCCGAACATTCCAAGAACTCGTGTACCGTCTTGATATCCAGTGCATGACAAACGGAGCTCACATTAAAGTGTTTTGATGGTGTGCACAAAACTTGATGTGTTTCTGTATCATATAAACCAAAGGGTATCATTGTATCATATGTGGTTCTATATATATTAACAAACAAAGTTGTGCAGGTCTTTTTGGAACATCCTACTGGGAAGAATACCCGTCACAAGTAACGGCGACAAGCGAGCACATGTATTCCCCGCCTCTCTCTACTTCCCCTTCTCCCCCTCCCCTCTCTCCTCAATCCCCCACTCCTCTCTTTCAGACTCCCCTATCTCTCCCCCACTCACCTCTCCCTCTCCCACTTCCATATTTTCCTTTCCCTCACACACTCCCATCTCTCCCCCACTCCCTTCTCCAACCCCATAATAAATAATTACAAGGGATTATTTCTGGAAGTGGCATTATGGTAGATGTATTATTTATGGAAGACGGCCAAACGTATATGGACACCTCTTCTAATTAGTGAATTCGGCTGTTTCAACCACATCTATTGTTGTCAGGTACATATAATCAAGCACACAGCCATGCAATCTCCATAGACAAACATTGCCAGAAGAATGGGCCATACTGAAGAGTGCAGTGACCTTCAACGTCGCACTGTCATAGGATGCCACCTTTCCAACAAGTCAGTTCATCAAATTTCTGCCCTGCTAGAGCTGCCCCGGTCAACTGTTAGTGCTGTTATTGTGAAGTGGAAACGTCTAGGAGCAACAACAGCTCAGCCACGAAGTGGTAGGGCACACAAGCTCACAGAATAGGACCGCCGAGTGCTGAAGCACATAGTGCGTAAAAATTGTCTGTCCTCGGTTGCATCAATCACTACCGAGTTCCAAACTGCCTTGGAAAGCAACGTCATTAAAACAACTGTTCGTCGGGAGCTTCGTGAAAACGGTTTCCATGGCTGAGCATCCCACACAAGCCTAAGATCACCATGCGCAATGCCAAGCATTGGCTGGAGTGGTGTAAAGCTCGCCGCCATTGGACTCTGGAGCAGTGGAAACGTGTTCTCTGGAGTGATGAATCACGCTTCACCATCTGGCAGTCCGACGGAAGAATCTGGGTTTGGCGGATGCCAGGAGAACTCTACCTGCCCGAATGCATAGTGCCAACTGTAAAGTTTGGTGGAGGAGGTATAATGGTCTTGGGCTGTTTTTCATTGTGCGGGCTAGGCCCCTTAGTTCCAGTGAAGGGAAATCTTAACGCTACAGCATACAATGACATTCTATAAGATTGTGTGCTTCCAACTTGGTGGCAACAGTTTGGGGAAGACCCTTTCCTGTTTCAGCATGACAATGGCCCCTTGCACAAAGCGAAGTCCATACAGAAATGGTTTGTCAAGATCGGTGTGGAAGAACTTGATTGGCCTGCAAAGAGCCCTGACCTCAACCCCATCAAACACCTTTGGGATGAATTGGAACACTGACTGGGAGCCAGGCCTAATCACCCAACATCAGTGCCCGACCTCACCAATGCTCTTGTGGCTGAATGGAAGCAAATCCCCACGGCAATGTTCCAACATCTCGTGAAAAGCCTCCCCAGAAGAGTGGATGCTGTTATAGCAGCAAAGGGGGGTGGGGGGGGGGGGGACCAACTCCACATTAATGCGTATGAATTTGTGGACCAACTTCACAGCAAAGGGGGCATTCGGCTTTGTCATGTGTGGTGTCAACTTGACAGATTGTGTCAGTCCCAATGAGTCGCAGAAGTCCATTGCTGAGATGCCATGGCTGGTGAGAGAGGTACCCACGCCCAGCCAGCTGACATGATGACAGTTTAAGTCACCACAAATGAGGAAGAGAGAGTTGGGATGAGCGGATATAAGTTGGTCCATGTTGTCAAACAGTAAGATGTAAATGGAGTCATCACTGTTTGGAGGATGGTACACAACACATATGAACAAAAGGTGGGAGCGGAGAGGAAGCCGTAGCCAGAGGTACTCCTGGGGGTGGGGTGGAGAGAGGGCAGTGCAAGGAGAGTGAGGAAGAGAGTTTTTGATAAAGATATCAACTCCACCACCAGGACGAGGCTCAGGTCTATCATATCGGAGGAGGGAGTAACTAGGAAGAGAACTTAAGGAATCAGAGACATATTGAAGGAGGAAAGTTTCTGTTAAGCAGATTATGTCTACTTTGTCAGAAGGAACCTGTATGGAGAGATCGGTCAGGTTTGAGTGAAGGCCATGGGTAAAGGCCATAAGAAACCCACCCAGACCGACCGTTACCTCGATTTTACGTCTTGCCATCCGATGCACCACAAAAGATCCGTGGTGAACACACTCGTAAAAAGGGCATAGGATTTACCGCCCACTTTAGAGGGCAAGAGGAGCGAGATCAAGCATCTTAAATGGGTATTGAAAGCCAATGGCTACCCAGACCACCTCTGCCCAAAAATCGAAATGATACTGGCAGCTCCAAGACCTCAGCAAGTTCCACAGGAAGTCCTTCCTGTTACAAGACAGTACAGGAGTGTCTCAGGTATGCTGAAGAAGCCACCAAGGAGGTCAACCAAACTTACCTAATTACAACATTCGACCTACGTGTGTGGATGAAGGCATATCCACTCATCAGGAATAACCAAGACAGATTCGAGAAGCACATTATCTTTACAGGAACTTTCCACTTGGCATGTGCTTATATAAAGATGATGGGCAAGATGATGTATGGGTCGGGTCTTTCTGACATTTTGCTTGAAGCAGGATTGATTGCTTCAGGTTCTATTGAGGGGGTTCTCTGGAAAACATTATGACAGAACCATGTATTGCCACAAAGTTATGTTGAAGTGCCTAGAAAAACTGTTGCTGTCACAATACATCACTGGCCAAGTGATGACGAGGTGCTTGCATCACTGCCAGGACAATTAAGAAAAGTGCAGAATGTTGTATTACATGTTCCCTCCACAGATAAGTTGAACGCAGCACTGGCAGATGACGCTCTACAGAACTACATCCACATGTATGACAGGTATGCCCTGTCGTGAAAATCAAGCTCAGACACGACTTGACCTCTGGGTAGGTTTAATATCATTTAGATCTGAAGTACATCCTGTAAAAATACATTCATGCAACAGGCATTAAAATCAGAGTATTTCATGAGCAATGGTCGATTCAATATGGCAATGGTCCAATAGAGAGGACAGTCAGCACAGCATTTAGGGGCGTACATACCATTCAAACTACAGGACTATGTCACAGTGAGTTCCGCTGGAGTGTCCGTGCGCCCCGGTTGTCCCGGGTCTTATAGACGCCCCTTTTGAAGCGAGCACACCCTGGGTTCACCTTGGTATAATTTCACTACATTCCCCCCGCCGTTAGAACTATATTGCCGCTCGGCAGGTTGCAAGCAAGCATCAGCAATAATCGAATGGGTCACGTCAATCCACGTCAGTCGGTCCACCCGTAGCGGTCGGGGCGGCGAACGACCCTGCCAGTTCGTGTTCGGAATCTACCGGGCACGGCGTCCCCAAGCCCCGAGTCCCCCGCGTCGGAATAGCCGCCGGAGGTGGGAGTCGGAGGGGGCGCCCCAGCGCCTTCGGGCACGGGAGTGGGGAACGACGGAAGTAACGGTGGTAGTTCCATAGGGGAAGCTTCGGTAGAGTCCATAGACTCGTAGATGGGTTCGTCGATATCCCTGTCATCGTCCCCACATGGGGCGAGATGGCGTACGGAGACAGTAGACTCGCGGCCATCCATCGTTAACATGCGAGCATGCTCGGGATTAGCCTGGAGGACCTGCACCTTGTCAACAAGGGGGTCGTACTTGCTAGCGCGAACCGCTCGTTTGAGATAGGCGGCCCCGGTTCAGCGAGCCAGCTGGGTAAAGATTGGATACTGCCGGAGCTTCTAGGGTGGTGGAACAGTCGTTCGTGAGGAGTCTGGTTGGTGGCGGTACATAGGAGAGCCCGGATCGAGTTTAGAGCGGCAGGTAGCGACCACGCCCATTTATCGAGGCCTCGGCCAAGGGTCCGGAGGCTTAGCATGACGGCCCTCCATATAATCCCATTAAAGCGTTCGATCTGCCCATTCGCTTGGGGCCGGTACGGGGTGGTGTAGCTCGAAGCGACATTATGCTGGAGCAAGTAGCCCCTCACCTCCTGGGACAGGAACACCGCACCCCGATTGGTATGCACGTAGGCCGGATACCCGAACATAGAAAACAAATTCTGCAGGCACCGAATAACCGTGGCAGCCGACATATCCCCGCACGTGTAAGCAAAGGGGAATCGTGAATACTCATCGACGATAGTGAGCAGATAGTGAGAGTTGCTCGACATTGGCAGCGGCCCTTTGAAGTCCATCGCCAAGCGCTCCCACGGTCTAGTAGCCCTAACGAGTGTCCCCATAGGAGGGTTATAAAAACGCGGTTTGAGTTCCGCACAGATCGCGCAATCACGGCAGATGCGGCGGATGTCCTCAATCGATTACGGCAGATTGCCCTCGCGCACAAAATGCGCGAAGCGCGTTACCCCAGGATGACACATAGTGCCGTGCAAAGTGCGCAGCCCCTCCAAAGTTACAACCCCCGCGCAAGTGGCCGGCCTCGATAAGGCGTCAGCGACCAGGTTATCCTTCCCCGGGCGGTATTTGATGGTGTAGCAGAAGTCGACGAGTTCGATACGCCAACGGGTGATTTTCTCATTCTTAATGCGCTGAGCATGTAAGGTGTCGTACATAAACGCAACGCTCTGTTGGTCCGTGACGATTTGGAAACACCGCCCAAGCAGATACGGCCGCCATCGCCGAATTGATTCGACGATCGCGTACGCTTCCTTTTCGACAGACGAATGCCTCCGCTCGGCGGAGGTGAGAGTCCGCGAGAAGAAAGCCACAGGGCGGCCCCCTTGGGAGAGAGTCACCGCTATCGCATGATCTGAGGCATCACTCTCCAAAACGAAAGAGGCACTCTCGTCAATCGTCGCGACAGCGGCGCCAACGATGTCGACTTTAAGGCCCTCGAAGGCCGCCAGGGCGGCCGGGCCCATGGGGAAAGTGTCGCAGGCCACGAGGGGGCGGAGCTTCACGGAGAAATTTTGCACCCACTTTGAATAGTGGGCGAACAGCCCGAGAGCGCGTTTCAGCGAAGCCCGATCGCTAGGCGGAGCCATATCGAGCAAAGGGCGCAGACGCTCCTTATCCGGAGAGATGGAGCCATGGGTCACGGTGTACCCCAAAAGGTCTACCGTGCGTAGAGAGTATCGACACCTAGCCGCATTCATGGTTAGGCGATATTTCCGCGCGACCTCGAGGAAGCGTTTCAGATTAGCGTCGTGATGCTCCTGGTCATACCCACAAACCTTAAGATTGTCCAGATAGACAAAGACATCGGTCAAATTCTCCTTCGCAACGAGGTCATCCATAGCCCTCTGAAAACAAGATACTCCGTTAGTTACCCCAAAGGGGAGTCGTGTGAACTGGTACAACCGCTGACCTGATTCAAAGGCTGTAAAGACGCGATCAGCCCTAGAGATGGGGACATGATGATACGCACTACGCAGATCGAGAGTGCTATAAACGGAATACAGGGCCACCTGGCGTACCAGGGCGTCCATCCCCGGTAAGGGGTAGGCATCCAGCTGTGTAAAACGATTAATTGTCTGCGAATAGTCGATTAACATGCGTCGGCGGTGGGCCTCACTCCGCACCACTAAGACTTGGGCCCGCCACGGTGACCTACTGTGTTCTATAATACCGTCCTTTAAGAGCAGGGCCGTTTCTTCCGCAATGAATTGCGCGTCCGTGCGAGAGTAGCGCCGCGATTTGACGGCTACAGGGGTACAATCAGTTGTCAGGTTGGGGAACAGTGAGAGAGACTCCATGTCCATTTGAGCGAGGGCGCACACAGCGAGCGTGTCCGGCCCACCGAAGTCTATTTCCAAACGTCCATGCCGCTTAAGGAAATCAAGTCCTAACAGAACGTCAGCGCATAAAGCAGGTAATACCATGAGATACACGTCCGGGAACGTGCGTCCCTTTATCACAAGTTTCAATCGACACGCCCCTTTTGTGCTCAACCGAAGTCCATGAGAGGCCATGAAGATCCGGCGGGTTGTCCCGAGAACCGGCCACCCATGTTGATGCACGAGTCGCTGATCGATAAAACTATCCATGGACCCCGTGTCAATCAAAGCTTGCGCAAAAACGCCCGCGACCGTGAGCGGAATGATGGCCTGCGCAAGGCCGGCAGACCCGGCAGGTATTGTACCAGCCGGGTGAGAAGATCGCGCCTCGCGGGTGGATCCCACGCCGGCTGCAATCCTTCGGGCAGCGTCAGCAGGTTGGGCCTCAGCAGGAGCATTGAAGTCAGTTGGCTCATCAGCAGATTCATTTGCTAGAGTGGGTGTGTGTAGGTCGTAAGAGCCGCCGCCAGATGGCGCTCGAGTCACGTGAGAAAGATCTCTGCCGTCTGCAGATTCATATGCCAAAGTGAGTGCATGTAATTCGTAAGAGCCACCGTCAGATGGCGCTCGAGTCACGTTAGAAGGCTCTCTGCCTTCTGCAGATTCATATGCCAAAGTGGGTGCATGTAATTCGTAAGAGCCGCCGTCAGATGGGGCTCGAGTCACGTGCTGCGTTTGCCGCACATCGAGAGGAGTTTCCAAAGCAGGAGCATGTCGCTTGTTTGAAGTAGGCGTTCGAGCGCCAGTCAAGGTCGGTTGCGCTGCGGCCGGTCGCGTTCGCGCCATTTGTTTCGGCGGCCCGGTGTATCTCACCAAGGTCGGGCATGCAGCCAGAGGCCCGCGAGAAGGAGAGCAGCTCATCAAAGCCGAGTGAGGCGCCCCGTCCGGCGCTTGATCCGTTGGCTCCGCGATGAGCCCATTCAAGGTCGCGCGGGGAAGCGGCCTTCCTGCAGACCTTTGCAAAATGGCCCTTGGTGGAGCACAGGTGGCATGTAGCCTCCCGAGCCGGGCATTCAGAGCGAGGGTGCTGCCGATTCCCGCAAAAATAACATTTTGCATACCGGTCAGGCCGTGGCCGGGCAGCGGCGGCAGCAGTGAGGCCGGAAGCGGAGTTCGCTTCAGGAGCACCCGGAGTCTCGGCCGTGGTGGTCGGGTCCTCCTCCGTATCCTCGGCGGTAGCCCTCTCCGGTCGCGCGAGTTGAGAGGCCCCCGCCACGACTCGTGGGTGATCATATGTGGTGGATTGTTCTCGGGCATCTGTATATACGCGCGCCAGCCGTAGTGCTTCCGTAAATGTCAGATCCGCGACCTCCAGGAGTCGGAGCCGCAAGACCCCAGAACTAATTCCGGAGATGAATGAATCTCGGAGCAAGTCGTCCTGCACTTGCTCATGGGTCCGTACGTCCTGCACGCAGTCTGCCAACAGGTAGCGCAACTCCTGCGCGTAGCGATCGATCGATTCAGATGGTTGTTGTCGCCGCTGGGAGAGTTGATGCCGGCCGTGCACAGCGCTCCATGTTTTTACGTATAAACGCTTCAGCTCCGCTAGTGCCGTAGCGTACGTCTCAAATCGAGCTATGTTCTGGAACACGGTGTGATAGACCTTCGACTGTAACACGGACAGCTTCATCGCAGCGGTGGGCTCTGTTTCGTGAGCAGCAAAATAATTCTCCAGCGTTTTGAGCCAGTGAGTGAACTCCGATGCTGATCCCTCAGCTTGAGAGTCGGCTCCAAGAATTGGTACCACGATCATCTTGTGGTCAGCCATTCCGGCGATCTAAATGATATTAAATGTCGTGAAAATCAAGCTCAGACACGACTTGACCTCTGGGTAGGTTTAATATCATTTAGATCTGAAGTACATCCTGTAAAAATACATTCATGCAACAGGCATTAAAATCAGAGTATTTCATGAGCAATGGTCGATTCAATATGGCAATGGTCCAATAGAGAGGACAGTCAGCGCAGCATTTAGGGGCGTACATACCATTCAAACTACAGGACTATGTCACAGTGAGTTCCGCTGGAGTGTCCGTGCGCCCCGGTTGTCCCGGGTCTTATAGACGCCCCTTTTGAAGCGAGCACACCCTGGGTTCACCTTGGTATAATTTCACTACATGCCCAATCACAGTATTGGTGTAGTATGTTATGCAACACTCGTGTCATCTTGTTATGATATTCAAATCATCATGCTCGTGTTACTTGTTATGGAAATGTACGAAGGTTTACCAAGTGTAATTGTTTTCTATTGTAGGTACCACGTGGAAGTGAGAGCAGGGCATCTGGGAAAGACAGTCCAACTGCGGATCTCCTACATCGATCATGTATGGTTGTTGCTATCACTCATCCAAGCAGTCAAATAGAATAACTTTCTTCTATACACCCAATGTCTTCATCTCATGGATGACCTGCTCTTCAGCTTTGGGGGGCAGAATTATGCCAGATACCTCACAGATTTCTCCACCTTCATAGCCACCAGTGAACTATCTCATCCAGGAGCTACAGAGTTGATAAAGAGACGTGCAATCAGTGTTGCCCATTCCTTCATCCCTCGAAACAGATGTGCCATCGACAAGACTATGGAGGAGACATTTATGCGACACGCAAAGAGGGGACCTGGTGGAAGTGGTGTCGGTTTGTCTGGTGTTCTCAAAATCATGATGTTTACCAACGCTGGGTTAGAACACACGCAAGATCACAGTATGTGAACACCACTCCCAGTATGGCTGACATGTTGTCCAGAACACCAGAGGGAACACCAGAGGGCATCGTGACCTTCGTTGTGCTGAAATTCTGAAGAGCAAGAAGCTGATATTTAAAACTCAATAAGCAGTGGAAAGATTAATGAACCCACTCACCATACACAATAAAGATGAATTGTTGATTCTATTCTCTGGTGCAGCTGCATACAATGAAGTAGAAAAGGCCTTACTTGGAGTGGAACGTGTTGGTCAAGATGCAAAAAATGTCTTCATAACAAGCCGCCTTTAAACCGGAAAAGTTTTCTTTGAGCCAATAGTGTCTGAATCTCAAAACCTTAGGAGACATGCACAAGACGGGAAGAGTAACAACAACGAAAAACAAAGTGGTTCAGTAGAAGCATTAGGGAGACGTTGCTTTCCAATTGTTTGTGAAGTCACATAATGAAGGTGTATCGCCAGATCTGAAGGAACTGCTCCCTTACCTGTTCACTCCTGTACCATACAGTGGAGGTACTGATGATGGATTCCTGGCAAAAAATAAACAAGTCAAAATCGTTCCAATATCTGACCAAAGATCACGAGAATGCTATGATACCACCCTCCAGTGAATCTCTTGTTGTTCAGGAAGGCAATGCATTACTACTACTTGAAGGACATTCCGAGTATCTTCAGCCAGATTTGCCATAAAGCTTTTAACATGATGCTAAAGACTAGTGATGTTGTGTTTGACACAGACAGTTACATGACCAACTCCATTAAATCGACGGAACAATTGAGGAGAGCATGTGGAGAAATGCTCCTCATAAAGGGTGAGAAAATGAAGAGTCCTACTCACTGGAAGATGTTCTTGGCCAATGATTTAACCAAAAACAGTTCATCAAGCTTTTGTGTCGCCTCTGGAGCCAGGGCGCATACATAGATGAACTCCAGGGAGACAAGTGACAGGCATTTGTGAAGGCTCTGCATCTTTACTCACATCGAATGATGGCCAAGCAACACAGAGAACAGAAATTCCCACAAACAAGTTTCAAGTCATCCCAGGAAGAAATGGATAGCCGTGTTATACTTCATTGTGAATATGGTAGGAGTCAGGGATACCGCTACGTGAGGGTGAAAGTCCGGATAGTGATGTGTTTTTCATCCTTCTGCACTGTGCAGCCTTTTCAATGCAGGAAATCACAGTCCGGTTTGACACTGGTACTGGGAATAAAAAGAGACTGCTCAATGTCACTGAAATAGCTCAGGATTATTCACAGGAACACTCAACAGCACTCATGGCTCTACATGCATACACTGGTTGTGACAGTACTAGTGCTTTTTAAGGGACTCAGGAAAATCAAACCAATCAAGATTCTTCTGAAGATGCCCAAGTTTGTGCCACTTCTCCCAAAGTTGAGATATACATGGCAGGCTCCTGATGAACGAATGGATGAGATCGATGAGTTCACATGCGCCATATATGGAAGACCTCGGACACAACGAGTAAACACTCTACCATGCCTCAGGATGAACGAATTGTGTGCCAAAGATGATTCTCTCAACCCATCAGTTAATGCTGACATGGGAACACTCCGACCTTGCTGAAAGAGTCTGGAAAATACATCAACAGGATAAATTATAAAGTTGGAATATGGAAGAGGGTGTGGCGGACACGAACTACCTGGACGACATCCTCGTCTACCTGGACGTCTGTACGTCTACCTGGACGACATCCTCGTCGCCAGCGCAACCCGCGAAGAGCACCTTCACCATCTCCGCACGCTCTTCGAACGTCTGGGCCAGCACGGCCTGATCGTGAACCCCGCCAAGTGCTGGTTCGGTGTCGCTGAAATAGACTTTTTGGGGCACCGCGTCACCAGGCACGGGGCCATCCCCCTACCGGCCAAGGTGGAGGCGGTGAAGGGGTTTCCGCGCCCCCGCACAATCAAGTGGCTCCAGGAGTTCCTGGGAATGGTAAACTTTTACCATCGGTTCCTGCCCCGCATTGCCCAGCTCCTGCGCCCCTTACACGAGGCCCTTTGAGGGAAGCCGGGCAAAGGTGACGTTACCTGGACCGAGCAGATGGACGCGGCGTTCTCGGGCGCGAAGCTCGCCTTGGCCAACGCCACCATGCTCGCGCACCCGGCGCTCGATGCACCGATCGCCCTCACCTCCGACGCCTCGGACTACACAGTGGGCGCGGTGTACGAGCAATGGGTGCACGGAGCTTGGCAACCGCTGGCGTTCTTCAGCCGGCAGCTTCGCCCGCCCGAACGCCGTTACAGCACCTTCAACCGCGAGTTGCTTGGGCTTCACCTGGCGGTCAGGCACTTCCGCCATCTGCTCGAGGGCCGTGCGTTCACGGCCTTCGTCGACCACAAGCCGCTGGTTTTTGCGATGGGAAAGGTGGCCGAGCCGTGGTCGGCCCGGCAACAGCGTCACCTCGTGGCCGTGTCCGAGTACACGATGGACATCCGGCACGTCGCGGGAAAGGACAACCCGGTGGCCGATTGCCTTTCCCGGGCCGTCGCCCATGCAGTCCACCTTGGCATCGACTATGCCCAGATGGCAGCGGACCAGGCTGCCGACCCCGGGGTCCAGGCCCTGCGGACTGCCGTCACAGGCCTCCGCGTCACCGAGGTGCCCTTCGATGGCGCGGGCACGGCCCTCGTTTGTGACATCTCCCTCGGGCGGCCTCGCCCCATCGTGCCCGCAGGCTGGCAGCGCCAGGTTTTTGACGCCATCCACGGCCTGTCCCACCCGGGCACGATGGCCTCCCAGCGGTTGATCGCCGACAAGTTTGTCTGGCATGGCCTCTGGAAGGCCGTCCGCGGCTGGACCAGGACGTGCCTCGCGTGCCAGCGCGCAAAGTTGCACCGACACACCCAGGCCCCCTTGGCCCCGTTTACGGTGCCGGAACGTCGGTTCGACCACGTTCACGTGGACCTGGTGGGACCTCTACCCCCTCATGGGGTTTCACCCATGTCCTCACCATGGTGGACCACACCACCCAGTGGCCGGAGGACGTGCCTTTGGCGGCGACGACGGCGGTAGATGTCGCGCAGGCGTTCATCGCCACCTGGGTCGCCTGGTTCGGCGCCCCCTCGGACATCTCGTCCGACCGCGGCCCCCAGTTCACCTCGGAGCTCTGGGCCGCCGTCGCACGGGGGCTCGGGGTCCAGCTGCACCGAACCACGGCCTACCACCCCCAGGCCAACGGCCTGTGCGAGCGATTCCACCGCTCGTTGAAGGCCGCGCTCCGGGCCACCCTCCGCGACGGCGGCTGGGTCGACAGGCTCCCCTGGGTCCTGCTGGGCCTCCGGACGGCGCCCAAGGAGGACCTGCACTCATCCGCGGCGGAGTTGGTCTTTGGACAACAGCTGCGGGTGCCAGGCGAGTTCCTCCCCGACCCCACGGCACCTTGGTCCACGGCGCAGGAGCGTTCTGTGCTGCAGGAGACCGCCCGGAGGTTCGCCCCGGTGCCGACGGCACACCACGGGCACCCTCCTACACACGTCGCCCCGGAGCTTCGCATTGCGGAGTACGTCTTCGTCCGGCACGACGCCCACAGGACACCACTGCGGCCACCGTACGACGGGCCTTTCCGCATGCTGGAGACCGGGGTGAAACATTTCACCCTGGACATCGGTGGCACTCCTGACCGGGTCTCCATAGACCGCCTCAAGCTGGCCTACCTCGACGTGGAACCACCCACCGCCGGTGGCTCGGCCCCCGCGTCAGGGCCGCCCCCCTGCGGGCGGACCCCCGGCACTGCCCAGCACCGCAGGCACGCCGCCCCCCAGTCCGGCACCCATCCCGGGTACAGCCGGGGGCATCCCACCTGGCATCCCTGCACCCCGGACGCCGCCGGTCGCCAGAGTGCGCTTCGGCCGGGTCATCCGTTTGCCCCGCAAACTGGCCCTCCAGGTGCGCGGGAATTCTGGGGGGGGGGGCGCGTGTGGCGGACATGAAAGCCCACTGGCGTGGTGACATCATTCCGCGCACCAAGTGGGCGGCGGCCACGCCCGAGGGGTAGGCGTGGCCTCAGGATATACACCGGGCGCGTAGCCCAGAGCGCGCCAGTGCTACAGTGACCTCTTTGGAATAAAGAACTTTAAACTTACTGCATTGTCCGCTTCCTCCTTGGTAGCAAGTCACGCGCGTAGTACCGCGTGCTTCAAGGGCACACATTGCTGATCCTGATGTGCTTAATGCAAGTGATGGTCATGAGTAGACCATCAAGGATGGAAAACTTGAACCTCAATGGTATAACGGAGATGTGCTGCCACAGCAGTTGTCAGATATTGATGAAGGATCCATGGACGCCAATGATGATGAGGATTCTGATGTCACACTTCCTGAAGGAACAGCGACTACCATAGTGAAGACAGTGACAGTGATTTGGATTTGGATTGTACATAGTGTAGTAATTGATAGTGTACATTAGTGTGTCTGGTACCTTTGTTGTATAATATTGTTACCAACATATCACAAAGACAATATAAGTTGTTTGTATATGCACCTGGGAAACATTGTTCACAATCATCATTCATTATTGTATCTAAATAACCTGTTCTGCATGGCTTTTATGTTGTCTCAAAAATGTGCACCTGGAAAATAAAAAATATTAAACATTTGGGTAAACCACCTTTGGTATATAAAAGGAAAATTAGGGTGTAGCCACTCAAAGTCCACTAACCCAATCAATGAACATGTATCAATCGACAAAACATATAGAATGAAGCATAAGGAAAAACGCTTTAATTTAATATACAGTCACGTGAAAAAGTAAGTACACCCCATGTAAAGTTTTGACTTTATGAACATATTTCAACATACAGCTATTTGAACTTCATTTCAACAATATTGATAGACTAGCAGAAGTACCCGGCATTGCCAGGTGGGGGGAGGGGAGGGGGAGGGGGAAGGGGAGGGGAGGGAACGGGGGGGAGGGGAGGAGAGGGGGGGAGGGGAGAAGAGGGGGGAGGGGGGAGGGGAGGAGAGGGGGAGGGGAGGGGAGAGGGAGGGGAAGGGAAGGGGGAGGGGGGAAAGGGAGGAGGAGGGGAGGGCGGGGGAGGGGAGGGGGAGGGCGGAAGGGGAGAGGGTAGGGTGGAGGGGGAAGGGAGGGGGAAGGGAGGGGGAAGGGAGGGGGAAGGGGAGGGGGAGGGGGAAGGGGTAGGGGAAGGAGGGGTAGGGGGGAAAGGGAGGGGGAGGGGAAGGGGGAGGGGAGGGGAGGGAAAGGGGAGGGGAAGGGGGAAGGGGAGAGGGTAGGGTGAGGGGGAAGGGAGGGGAAGGGGAGGGGGGAAGGGCAGGGGAAGGGGGAGGGGAAGGGGAGGGGAAGGGGGAGGGGAGGGAAAGGAGGGGGAGGGAATGGAGGGGGAGGAGGGAGGGGAGGGGAGGGATATAGATGGTTACTGGCAATTGATCACATCCACAAATGATGTAATCCACACAATTTATGTACTTTACATAACGTTAATTGGAATACATGGCCGTGTAGATGGGAAATACAGTTTGTTTGAAATAAATCACAAATATCAGATGAAAGTTTTTAAAATTTAGAACTATTCTCACTCAGAGTTAACATCACTGCAATATTACGCGGTTGCTTCAACGTTTGCTGTGAATTATATGTCATCATTGTGAGATTTTTTTGGATTTTTTTTTTTTGAAATGAGATTTTTATATTTAAAAAAAGGCAAAAAAGCATCAGAACAGCTGTGAAAAAGCATCAAACCAGCAGTGAAAAAGCATCGGAACAGCAGTGAAAAAGCATCAAAACAGCAATGTAAAAGCATCAAAACAGCAGTAAAAAGCATCAAAACAGCAACAATTGTCCGGTGATTTTTCAATCACCGCAGCTAAATGTGTCGGAGTAATTAACTATTTTCCTTCGTGCCTTTTTGTGTGTTTTTTTTTATACACATAAATACATAAAATCACATAAAATACACATAAATACACATACAAATCAGATCAGAATCAGAATCAGAATCGATATTCTCACAATCATCACAACACACCAGACACGTAGTTAATTACGCAGTGCTTCCTTGTAAACAATGTTCTTTGTCTTTCCTTGTTCGGATAGGATGTATAGATTGTTCTCTTGTCCTACCTGACTACATCCTACGTATGGTGGGCCAAGGGAGAAGCACGGGGAATCAAGGTTCAGTCCGACCACCTTGAGAGATTGTCCTTGCACCTTGTTCATGGTCATGGCAAAGCTGAGCCGTACCGGGAATTGGAGCCTTTTGAACTCGAATGGCAGATCAGATGGTATGATTGGTACCCTCGGAATGAAGACCTGTTCCCCGCTATAGTTTCCCGTAAGTATGTTGGCCTCATTTACGTGAGGCATCAACTTTTTGATAGCCAGTCGTGTGCCGTTGCACAGTTTTGGAGGATCGATATTTCTCAGGAGCATGATTGGAGCACCTTCCTTTAGATTGAGTATGTGGGGAGGCACACCCGGAGGCTGTAGCGAATTGAGGAACTCTACCGGGTAATGGACAGTCTCGTGGTCGTTTTGGATTGAGTCGACAGATCGGTAAGTTCTTAGATCCCCAGGAATAGTCTGCAGAAGATCCAAATTGATTTTGTCCACTGCATCGTTCTTTGGGGCTAGAATTGCCTTTTCACAGAGCCAGGAGTGATTTCGGTAGTTGGCGGGGATGTTGGGGGAAGATGTTCGCCTTGAGTTCGTCAGCCGTGGTGACATTGTTGCCGCATGGTACGATGTCCAGTCCATCTTCAGGGCACGTCTCCAAATCTCCGTTTCCGATCTGTAACAGCTTCGCTGGAAAGGCGCCTGCGGCTACATCTCCATGAAGGGTGACACGCATGTTTGTGCTGAGTTTCAACTTCGTCACTTTTGACCATAGAGGAGATGCCTTTATACAGGAACGAAGTTCATCTGCCTGGGTTCCGCGTGGTATGACAGGCAGGGTCTGTAGGAAACCCCTGCCATCAGAAGAGTAATGCCTCCCATGACAGTCTGATCATTTAGAATATCTTGCAGTGTGCGGTCAACTGCCTCAAGTGCAACTCTGTGAGACATTGTGCACTCGTCCCAGACAATGAGTTGGCATTGCCGAAATACCTCTGTGACAGCCGATGACTTGGAGATGTTTCACATTGGCTGCTCCGTGTTAGTGAGGTTGAGGGGAGCTTGAAGGTTGAGTGGGCGGTCCGGCCCCCGGGGAGAAGAGTGGCAGCAATTCCGGAAGAGGCAACAGCCAGAGCAATCATCTTTTTCTGCCTTATTTTTGACAGGAGGAGGTTCATAAGTAACGTTTTTCCAGTGCCTCTAGGTGCGTCCAGAAAGAACAATCCACCTTCAGAAGAGTGTGCCAGCACTTGCATGTAGATCTGTTCTTGCTCCACTCTGCGTCGTGCAACTCTGCGTCGTGTCGTGGGCGTGGCCAACGTGGCCTCATGCTTCCAGGTGATTGGCTAACTCAAGCTCGAGCGAGCCATAATGCACTACGTTATGGCAAAAAATATGGATCTAAAGATGAAAGGAAAAAAAACCTATGTGGTGTGAATGGCAATGGTCATTCGATATATTTTCACTTTTACGTCTTGGCTAACTCGCTCGCGAACGTGATGGAGATCCTGAGCGAGAATCGCTACGCTATGCTACGTTATGCTAACGCAAGTTAGCTACGCTACGTTATGCTACGTTTGCTACATTATGGCTAAAAATATGGATCTAAAGATGAAAGAAAAAAAAAACCTATGTGGTGTGAATGGCAATGTTCCTCGCTGAAATGTGAAAAAACGCAATCGCTTTTCGCTCTGATTTACGTGCGAACGCGTAACTGTGAGATTATGGCGGCAAGGATGGAACATCACGTGATCGCTCTGAGCGAATCAGGGCGCTGCTCTGCCACCGGCTCAGATTCCGTGTATAATATTCCTCGCTGAAATGCGCTGAGGTAAAAATATGGATCTCGTCAAATATTTTTAGGTAGGCCCTGTTCTTCCCAGGCTCAATGGCCATGTCTGTGCCAAATATCAAGCACGTGAGCCTCTCCATTTAGGAGTCTTTCGGTAACATTACACACACACACACACACACACAAACTGTGTTATATATATATATATATATATATATATATATATATATATATATATATATATATATATGTATATATATATATATAAATATATATATATATATATATATATATATATATATATATATATATATATATATATATATATATATATATATATCTGTGGGGTGTCTGTCTTGTCCTGTGTTGTCACTGAACTACTCCCTCAAACCTTTGTGAAATCGTACCAAACTTCTGGTATGCACCTATCTCTCTCGTGTGCATGTCCTAAGGACATATGGATGGTCCCTCCCAAGGATACCTCCCAAGACCCTTAGATGATCTTTTTTTTCTTTAAAAAAAAAATAAAACAACTTCAATCTTCAACTTCAATTGTTTATAAAATGTAATATCACGTATTTTACAAATACGTTTGTGCTGATTTTGTTGGTATTATGATTGGTGTAAACCATGACAAAACAGCAACTCAGGTACATCAATCTCTATATCTACATATCTGAGCAGTGTCTTTGTTGTTACTGAATGACTCCCTCAAACTTTTGTTTCCGTGGCTGCAAGGTGTATTTAATAACGTGGTGGTGAGGTGTTTTGATTTATTTGGTGGTGAGTTAATTTGAATTACTTGGTGGTGAGGTGTTTTGAATTATGTGGTGGTGAGGTGTTTTGAATTACGTGGTGGTGAGGTGTTGTGAATTTTGTGGTGTGAGGTGTTTTTAATTTCGTGGTGGTGAGGTGTGTTGAATTACGTGTTGGTGAGGTGTTTTGAATTACTTGGTGGTGAGGTGTTGTGAATTATGTGGTGGTGAGGTGTATTTAATTTCGTGGTGGTGAGGTGTGTTGAATTACGGGGTGGGGATGTGTTTTGAATTGCGTGGTGGTGAGGTGTGTTTTTAATTTCGTGGTGGTGAGGTGTTTTTAATTTCGTGGTGGTGAGGTGTTTTTATTACGTGTTTTATGGCTGTGAGGTGTTTTTAATTTCATGGTGGTGAGGTGTTTTTAATTTCGTGTTTTATGGCTGTGAGGTGTTTTTAATTTTGTGGTGGTGAGGTGTTTTTAATTTCGTGCTTTATGGCTGTGAGGTGTTTTTAATTTCGTGTTTTATGGCTGTGAGGTGTTTTTAATTTTGTGGTGGTGAGGTGTTTTTAATTTCGTGCTTTATGGCTGTGAGGTGTTTTTAATTTTGTGGTGGTGAGGTGTTTTTAATTTCGTGGCTGTGAAGTGTTTTAATTTCGTGGTGGAGAGCTGTTTTTATTACGTGTTTTATGGCTGTGAGGTGTTTTTAATTTCGTGGTGGTGAGGTGTTTTTATTACGTGTTTTATGGCTGTGAGGTGTTTTTAATTTCGTGGTGGTGAGGTGTTTTTAATTTCGTGTTGGTGAGGTGTTTTTATTACGTGTGTTATGGCTGTGGGGTGTTTTTATTACGTGTTTTATGGCTGTGAGGTGTTTTTATTTTTGTGGTGGTGAGGTGTTTTTATTACGTGTTTTATGGCTGTGAGGTGTTTTTAATTTCGTGTTGGTGAGGTGTTTTTATTACGTGTTTTATGGCTGTGAGGTGTTTTTAATTTCGTGGTGGTGAGGTGTTTTTAATTTCGTGTTGGTGAGGTGTTTTTATTACGTGTGTTATGGCTGTGGGGTGTTTTTATTACGTGTTTTATGGCTGTGAGGTGTTTTTATTTTTGTGGTGGTGAGGTGTTTTTATTACGTGTTTTATGGCTGTGAGGTGTTTTTAATTTCGTGGTGGTGAGGTGTTTTTATTACGTGTTTTATGGCTGTGAGGTGTTTTTAATTTCGTGGTGGTGAGGTGTTTTTAATTTCGTGTTGGTGAGGTGTTTTTATTACGTGTGTTATGGCTGTGGGGTGTTTTTATTACGTGTTTTATGGCTGTGAGGTGTTTTTATTTTTGTGGTGGTGAGGTGTTTTTATTACGTGTTTTATGGCTGTGAGGTGTTTTTAATTTCGTGGTGGTGAGGTGTTTTTATTACGTGTTTTATGGCTGTGAGGTGTTTTTAATTTCGTGGTGGTGAGGTGTTTTTAATTTCTTGGTGGTGAGGTGTTTTTAATTTCGTGGTGGTGAGGTTTTTAATTTCGTGGTGGTGAGGTGTTTTTAATTTCGTCGTGGTGAGGTGTTTTTATTACGTGTTTTATGGCTGTGAGGTGTTTTTAATTTCGTGGTGGTGAGGTGTTTTTAATTTCTTGGTGGTGAGGTGTTTTTAATTTCGTCGTGGTGAGGTGTTTTTATTACGTGTTTTATGGCTGTGAGGTGTTTTAAATTATTGGTGGTGAGGTGTTTTAAATTAGCTGGTGGTGAGGTGTTTTTAATTACGTGGTGGTGAGGTGTTTTTATTACGTGTTTTATGGCTGTGAGGTGTTTTTAATTTCGTGGTGGTGAGGTGTTTTTAATTTCTTGGTGGTGAGGTGTTTTTAATTTCGTCGTGGTGAGGTGTTTTTATTACGTGTTTTATGGCTGTGAGGTGTTTTTAATTTCGTCGTGGTGAGGTGTTTTTATTACGTGTTTTATGGCTGTAAGGTGTTTTGCATTACTTGGTGGTGAGGTGTTTTAAATTAGCTGGTGGTGAGGTGTTTTTATTACGTGTTTTATGGCTGTAAGGTGTTTTAATTACTTGGTGGTGAGGTGTTTTGCATTACTTGGGGTGAGGTGTTTTGAACCAGTTGATGGTGAGGTGTTTTGAATTACTTGGTGGTGAGGTGTTTTGAATTACTTGGTGGTGAGGTGTTTTGAATTATTTGGTGGTGAGGTGTTTTGAATTACTTGGTGGTGAGGTGTAATCGTCCCAAACTTCCAGTCTGCACCTACCCCTCCACTAGGTATGGGCTGAGGGTTCTTTCTTGAAAAAAAAACATTCAACCTAAATTGCCTATAAAAATGTAATATCACAAACACAACAAATACATTTGTGCAAAATAATTGTTTGTATTGTAGCGGTTACCGGAAGCATGACACAATTACCGTGCACCGGCCGATGACGCAACCGGCGAGCGGTCACGTGTCCGGACTCGCCCGGGCGTAGCCAGACCTGCCCTTCCCGGGCGAACACTTGCCTTGCATACCACGCCCCGTCGAGAGGCGTGACTTACCTATTTTGCATACCACGCCCCACCTGAGAGGCGTGGCTTTTGTGTGTTCAGTTTGCGATATAAATTGCCGCCCGTTCGAGGGGCGGATTCAGTGTGCTTTTGAGTTCTTTGGTTTTGAGCTAAATAAATAGCTCGGTGAAACTTCGTTCCTGTGTCGTCCATTTTGTCTGGCTTTATCTTGCGAGCACAGCTCCCACAATTGGTGACCCCTTTCTACGAACACGGCGATGAAGTCAGCTGTAGCTTTGAAGCTCCCGGGCTTTTGGGAATCTCATGCGGCCGTTTGGTTTGCTCAAGCGGATTCTCAATTCGCCCTGCGGAACATTACGGAGGACTCGACGCGCTACCATTATGTGGTCTCCGCCCTCAACGCCTCTGCCGCGGCCCGGGTCTTGAGCTTCCTACAGCACCCGCCGGACGCCGACAAATACGGCGCGCTCAAAGGCCTACTCCTCGGTGCGTTTGGACTCACGGAGACCGAACACGCATGACAACTACTACACCTCCCGGAGCTAGGCGAGGCCCGTCCGTCTGAAAGCATGGACCACATGCTTGCTCTTCTCGGTGGCCACAGCCCGGACTTCCTCTTCCGCGAGCTGTTCCTCCAGCGGCTACCCAGGCAGGTACGATTAGCTTTGGCGAATTCGCCCATCACGGACCCTCGCGCCCTGGCCAAGGAGGCCGATAAATTTTTCTCGGCCAGGCGACATCTTGGAGCGGCCACCTGGGACCCTGGGCCGACCGAGGCAATGCCCGCGCCACGACCGGCACCTCCACCAGCCGAGTCCGCGCCACTGACGGCTGCGGCCACCGCGACGCGACCGCCGGAGCCTCCACCAGAGCGGACCATGTGCTATTACCATGCCAGGTTCGGGCAGAAGGCCAAAACGTGCCACCCACCGTGCACTTTTGGCAGGTCGGGAAACGACCAGGCCGGCGCTCGCTGCCTGCCATGAGCGTCGGCCATTCAGGCAGCCTTCTGTTTATCACGGACACGGAGTCCGGGCAGCGTTTTTTGTGTGACACCGGCGCTCAGCTGAGTGTGATACCCGCCTGGGTGGAGGACAAACAGGCCGCGCTATGCGGCCCCGCCTTCGTCGCCACAAACAGTTCCTCCATCCGCACCTTCGGTTCGCACAGCATCGCATTCTGCTTCGGGGGCCAGCGCTTCAGGTGGGACTTCATCACGGCGAACGTGCCCATGGCCTTGCTGGGTGCAGATTTTATTTGTGCGCATGGGCTTTTGGTCGACGTCAAACGGCGTCGGCTCATCAACGTGGAGACCTTCAGCTCGCTCGCTTGCTCATTGAGCGGCTCCGCTCCGACCAAGCTAGCCTGCGCGCTCCCGTCCGTGGACGATTTCACCCGCCTACTCGCCGAGTTTCCCGGCCTCACGCAGCCGACGTTTTCGGCCATCGCCGTCAAGCACGGCGTTGAACACCACATCCCGACCACAGGTCCACCAGTCTACACCAGGGCTCGCCGCCTCGACCCGGCCAAACTCGCCGTGGCAAAGGCGGAATTCGACGCACTGGAGCGATTGGGCATTCTGCGGCGCTCGAATAGCGCGTAGGCCTCGCCCCTGCAGATCGTGCCCAAACCGGGTGGCAGATGGCGACCATGCGGCGATTACCGCCACCTCAACGATGCCACCACCCCCGACCGGTACCCGATACCACACATACAGGACTTTTCCGCCCGTTTGGCGGGGCGGATGATCTTCTCCAAGGTCGACCTCATTCGGGGCTACCACCAGGTACCCGTCCGGCAGGCCGACGTTCCGAAGACGGCTGTAATTACACCTTTTGGCCTCTTCGAGTTCCTCCGAATGCCGTTTGGCCTTAAGAACGCAGCCCAGGCCTTCCAGCGGCTGATGGACAGTGTGCTGCGCAATCTCACCTTTCTGTTCGTCTACCTGGATGACATTCTCATTGCCAGCACTTCCCGGCGGAGCACCTCATCCACCTGCACACGCTTTTTGAGCGCCTCGGCCAGCACGGCCTCATCATCAACCCGGCGAAATGCCAGTTTGGCGGAACGGCCGTAGACTTCCTGGGGCACCGCATCACGAAGCGCGGGGCCATCCCGCTGCCTGCCAAGGTGGAGGCAGTCACAAGTTTCCAGCGCCCCCGCTCCATCAAGGCCCTACAGGAATTTTTGGGGATGGTAACGTTTTACCACCGGTTCGTGCCTCGCGCTGCCCAACTCATGCGCCCCCTGTATGAAGACCTCTGGGGCAAGCCGGCCAAGCACGACGTCGCCTGGACCACAGAGATGGACGCGGCTTTCAAGGGCGCTAATCTGGCCCTTGCCAATGCGACCATGCTGGTGCACCCGGTGCTCGACGCACCCATCGCCCTCACCACGGACGCTTCCGTCTACGCGGTGGGTGCCGTGCATGAACAGTGGGTGAACGGGGCTTGGCAACCGCTGGCCTTCTTCAGCCGGCAGCTTCGACCTAACGAGCGCAAGTATAGCACTTTCGACCACGAGCTCTTCGGCCTTTACCTGGCCGTTCGCCACTTCCGCCATCTTTTGGAGGGCCGCCCGTTCACGGCGTTTGTGGACCACAAACCCCTGGTCTTCACAATGGCCAAGGTTACGGAGCCGTGGTCGGCCCGCCAGCAGCGCCACCTCTCCGCCATGTCCGAATTTACGACGGACATCCGGCATGTTGCGGGCAAGGACAACGCTGTGGCCGATTGCCTCTCCTGGTCCGGCGCGAACGCCGTCCACCTGGAGGTGGACTTTGCCCGCATGGCGGCCGACCAGACCACCGACCCCACGGTGCAAGCCCTCCGGACAGCGGATACAGGCCTGCGGTTGGCCGACGTCCCCTTCGAGGACACAGGCACAGTTCTCCTGTGCGACGTTTCCCTGGGCCAACCTCGCCCCATCGTGCCCACCGGATGGCAGCGGCACATTTTTGACGCCCTCCACAGCCTTTCCCACCCGGGCCGGAAGGCATCACAGAAGCTCGTGGCAGCAAAGTTCGCCTGGCACGGGCTCCGTAAGGACATCCGCGACTGGGCCAATGCCTGTGTCGCCTGCCAGCGCGCGAAGGTCCACCGGCACACCCAGGCCCTGTTGGCACCATTCGACGTGCCCGCGCGGCACTTCGACCACGTCAATGTGGACCTGGTGGGACCCCTTCCCTCCTCGCAGGGCTTCACCCACCTCCTCACGATGGTGGACAGGACCACCCTGTGGCCGGAGGCCGTCCCGCTGGCATCAACAACATCCGTCGACATGGCGCAGGCCTTCGTTGGCACTTGGATTGCCCGTTTCGGCGCGCCCTCGGACATCTCCTCCGACAGAGGCCCGCAATTCACCTCCGAGCTTTGGGGCGCGGTCGCCCAGGCCTTGGGGGTCAAGCTTCACCACACCACGGCCTACCACCCCCAAGCCAACGGCTTGTGTGAGCGGTTCCACCGCCGGATGAAGGCCGCTCTCAGGGCCAGCCTCCAGGATGACGGTTGGGCCGACAGGCTCCCGTGGGTCCTCTTGGGCCTCCAAACTGCCCCTAAAGAGGACCTCCAGGCTTCCACCGCCGAGCTGGTCTATGGCCAGCCACTGCACGTGCCGGGCGAATTCATCCCCGACGCCACCGGCCCCTGGTCCACGGCTCACCAACGCTCAGACCTCCAGGAGGCCGCCAGGAGATTTGCCCCCATGCCCACGTCCCACCACGGCTGCCCCCAACCCCACGTCCCCCCAATACTTCGCACTGCGGAGTACGTTTTTATCCGGCATGACGCACACCGGGGATCGCTCCGGCTGCCGTACGATGGGCCTTTCCGGGTCCTGCAGAGGGACAACAAGTCATTCATCATCGACATCGGCGGCAAGCAGGACCGCATCTCCGTGCACCGCCTCAAGCCGGCCCATTTGGACCTCGACCAACCTCCACGGTTGGCCCTTCCTCCACGACGGGGCCGTCCCCCATCAACCAAGCCGCCCGCCCGACCATCCACCGCCACGCCGCCTACCACCCCCACACGAATCGCCAGGGGTCGTTTCGGCCGGGTCATCAGGACCCCCCTCAAACTGACTCTCCCGGTGCAGGTTAATTCTGGGGGGGCACATGTAGCGGTTACCGGAAGCATGACACAATTACCGTGCACCGGCCGATGACGCAACCGGCGAGCGGTCACTTGTCCGGACTCGCCCGGGCGTAGCCAGACCTGCCCTTCTCGGGCGAACACTTGCCTTGCATACCACACCCCGTCGAGAGGCGTGACTTACCTATTTTGCATACCACGCCCCGCCTGCGAGGCGTGGCTTTTGTGTGTTCAGTTTGCGATATAAATTACCGCCCGTTTGAGGGGCGGATTCAGTGTGCTTTTGAGTTCTTTGGTTTTGAGCTAAATAAATAGCTCAGAGAAACTTCGTTCCTGTGTCGTCCATTTTGTCTGTTTTTATAGTGCGAGCACAGCTCCCACAGTATTATGATTGGTGTAAATCATGACAACACATCAACTCAGGTACAGTCATTATCCTCACCTAAAACAAGCCCGTTCCTCAGTAATGACGCGTGGTGAGGCGAGCGAAGCGAGCCGAGCCAAGCTAGTATATATACATATATATATAACCGAAAAACATGGTCCAGGAAGTCCTTAAGCTGTGATTATGTGTCTATTTTTACCACAATGTTTATACGCCAGTTGCTTCCTGTATATTAATTAATTATGCATTGTTGGAACATACCTTTCGCCGTTTCGACTTCTGAGATCCCTTAGACCTTTGGACATCTTTTAAGCCTCCCAAGACCCTTAAGATTACCAAGACCACAAAGTCCCCGAAAACCCAAAGACCATAAAGACTCAAAAGACCCAGGAGACCCAAAATAACTGGAAGACCCCTAAAGACTCAAAAGACCCAAAATACCCCAAAGACCGAAAATACCCTTAAAGACAACGACGACCCAAAAGACCATGAAGACCCACTCTGGTGTCTGGTTTTACCTTGTCCTGGTGGTGGGGTGGCTATCTTTATCAAAAACTCTCCTCCCCACTCTCCCTGCACTGCCCTCTCTCCACCCCACTCCCAGGAGTACCTCTGGCTACGGCTTCCTCTCCGCTCCCACCTTTTGTTCATATGTGTTCTGTACCGTCCTCCAAACAGTGATGACTCCATTTACATTTCGCTGTCGGACAACATGGACCAACTTCTATCAACTCATCCAAACTCTCTCTTCCTCATATGTGGCGACTTAAACTGTCATCATGCTAGCTGGCTGGGTGTGGGTTCATCTCTCACCAGCCATGGCACCTCAGCAAAGGACTTCTGCGACTCAATGGGACTGACACAATCTGTCAAATTCCCGACCCAGATCTCAGTCAATGGAGTATCTTCTCTTCTGGACTTGGTTATGACTAACTTCCCTGCAAATGTCTGCTGCTCTTCTTCTGCTCCAATCGGTTCTTCTGGTCATGTGCTTGTTAAAGTGGACATCTCTCTGGCCATTCTCAGAGAGCCTCCTCAGCGCCGACGAGTCTGGCATTTCAATCAGGCCGATTGGCACGGTCTGCAAGCAGCCATCAATCATCTGGACTGGTCTCCCATCTCTACTGCCTCTGACATCAATTCTTCCTGGGAATTCTTCCAAAGCAAACTGCTCTCTCTCAGGCACAGATTTATCCCATCTCGTCTTCAGTTGTCTTACCCTTCCACCCGTCCATGGTACACTGAATCTTGTGGTGAGGCAGTTGCCCTGAAACAACTTGCCTTTGCCTCTTGGAAGGCAAATCCAACTGAAGACATTCTCAGTTCCTTCCACCAAGCTCGAAACAAGTGTGTGTCTAGCCTCATGAGTGCCAGGAAGAACTATCTCTCCACACTCAAGATTGAACTCTCAAACCTGTCTCCTCCTCCAAATCCTGGTGGAGTCTGGTCAAATCCGTTCCTGGTGTTTGTTGCCCCCTCCATCCCCTCCCTCACCTCAAATGGCTACCCAGTTGACACCGCACGTGACAAAGCCGAATGCCTCAACTCTGTGTTTGCCTCAAAATCTTGTGTCCCAAACCTATTTCTCTCTGTTCCCACCTTTCCCAGTCGAACCCAATTGCTCCTGTACTCTGTGTCCTTATCTCCTGACAAGGTGGAGAAGTTTTTATCAAACCTCGACTCTGATTCTGCAACTGGACCAGACGGCATTAGCCCACGGGTCCTAAAATCCTGCTCTGCTGCTCTATCTCACCCTCTCTCTGTTCTTTTCACCCTCTCTTTTGCTCAAGGTCATCTGCCAGCACCTTGGAAATCAGCAAACATTACCGCTTTACACAAAAAGGTGCAAAAACAGATCCTTGCAACTACAGACCATTGCTTCGGATACCAAATCCTTCCTCTTCTCCAATGGCTTGATCTCTGATCATCAATTTGGATTCAGGCCAGGTCATTATACTCTGGACATGTTGCTTCTGCTGTCTCAGCAATGGATGGAGGTCCTCAATGCCAAACAGGAAATCAGAGCTGTCTCACTTGACATATCACGTGCCTTCGATACGGTCTGGCACCCAGCTCTGCTCACCAAACTCTCCTCCTATGGTATCCATGGAAATTTCCACTCATGGCTTGCGGACTTCTTCTCTGGTCGTAGGCAACGTGTGGCCCTGAATGGATTTCTCTCATCTCCCCTCCCTGTTCTGGCTGGAGTTCCCCAAGGTAGTGTTCTGGGCCCTGTGCTATTTCTTGTCTTCATCAATGATCTCTCTGACTCTCTGGAAAATCCTCTCTATATCTTTGCTGATGACTCCACTATCTGCCGCTCCATTCTTCATCCCTCAGATCGGCAGTCTGCAGCCTCCTCACTCTAGGCAGACCTGGACAAAATCACAGACTGGTCAAACAAGTGAAACATGTCTTTCAATCCTGACAAATCTCACACTCTTACAATGTCTCTCTGAAAGGACCGACTGGAAAACCCTCCCATCTACTTTCTCAACACTCCTCTCCAAGAAGTTCTGTCGCTCAAGCTTTTGGGTCTCACTATCTGCCATGATCTTTCTTGGGAAAACCACATTTCCAAGCTGGCCTCCAAAGCCAGTCGCCGACTGTGCATCCTCTGTCGTGCGAAGTCCTTCCTTGGCACACCTGAGCTCCTCACCACATACAAGGCTTTCATCCGCAGCTCAATGGAATACTGTTCCCCCCTTTGGGCTGGTGCTCCTGCCTCACACTGAGCTCGGCTACACGCTGTTGAGGCCAAAGCTTGCAGAATCATTGGAATCTCCTGCGATGAAGTTAACTCCGAGGGCCTTTCACTCACTCGCCGCAGGCAGGGTGGTGGTCGTTCTGTCTTCTACCGACTCCTCTCCGTCCTTGCTCCCCCAGCTCTCTCTGTGCTATGTCCCCCCAATATTCCTTCAGGTCGCACAAGATCTGCCTGCAACCCTCTTATCGTTAAACTGCCAAAATCTAGGCTCTCTGCTCACCTTCACTCTTTCATTCCCCTTTTCTTCCGCCTCTGGAACAAACTCCCCCACTCCCTTCAATCCCACTCCTCCCTCCAGGTCTTTAAAACAGCTGTTCACCACCATCTCTTATATTCCCCCATCCAAAACCTTGATCTTTTCTACCCCCGCTAATTCACCCCAGATCCACCTTGTTTGAAATTCCAACTTCTTTCCTGGAAGTCCTGGCAGTGTCCATATGTTTTATACCTCTCCCACCCCCCCACCCCCTTCCCATGCCCCCTCCCAAAAGCCCTCTCCCTCTCACAGATCTCTCGATGTCTCCATGTCTCTCGGTCCCTGCTCTCAAATGTTGTGTTCGTGTCCTTCCCCCTCTCTCCCCATCTTGTCTACCGCTCCCGATGTTATATGTTTTATGTGTCGGTTTGTCTTTCTGTGTGATTAATGTTCGCTCTTTCACGAGCCTCGATCGTGTATACAAAAAAAAAAAAAAAAAAAAAAATGCACCTCTAATTTGTAATTAAAATACGTTAAGACCAACCTCGTTATCTTCAACGAAAATCGTCACCAAACACCGAAACCAATGAGATTCGAGCATTTGAAAAATATTTTTAAAAAGCTTATTACGCGTTTTGGAGGTTGAAAACGGCGTCAAATATTCTAAAATTGACAAAGAATTATTTTTTAGAAATCTCGCGGCCGTCGGGGATAGTTTTTCACGGCCGGAAATATCCGAAGTTGAGACGGAATTCACCGAATTAATCAAGAAGTAACTTTTATCAATTTTAATCTCATCCAGAATGCAAATGGTGTCATTTTGAATTAGGTACGGTACCTACTACACCTACCTACTACCAACTACCTCACCTACTGATGCCATGGTGATGGGTAAAATAGTGGCAAGAGGCTTTGGCTTCGCCGGCTCATTGCGGCTTTGCAGTCGGGTACTAGTAGTCATTTCTGCACGAAATGTTCGCAAGAAGTGTCGTCTTGCAGACAAACACATTATCTCTGCCCTGCTGGTCACCATTTAGGAGGTTTGCAGACAGAAATAATAGGCGGCGAAGCCGGTGTTGTGAATGAACGCATATTATGTTGAAAAGCCAGATTTTGCTGGATCCTTTGAGAATTTCGAAGCTTTGACGCACCAAATCGCTCCATGGAGGCCGCCATCTTGTAGATGCGGAAGCATGCATAAACAATTGTGAAAAAGTTCAATAGGAGTTTGTTTCACCCATCTTGTTTTGATTCACAATCTTATGAACCTCTAATTTGTAATTATAAAATAGTGGCAAGAGGCTTTGGCTTCGCCGGCTCATTGCGGCTTTGCAATAGTACGGTAGTGTGGTGCTGTGCACACATGACTCGATTGCCAGAGAGGTAGGCCACAACGCGTGGATACAACAAGAGTCTTTATTTAGAGCTCGCACTTCAGCACTGGGCGGGCTCGAGCTTAGAGCCCGCATATATGTCCCGAGGCCACGCCTTACCCCCGGGCGTGGCCGATTGGTCGAAAGGCGGGGCATGAATTTCAGTTCCCCGCCTGGACGCTCACGCCACCCACTGGTGCGCGGAATTATTGTCTCTTGTGCCTGCCACACACGCCCCCCCCCCCCCCCACCCTAGAATTCCCGCGCACCTGAAGGGTAAGCTTGTGGGGAAGCCGGATGACCCGGCCGAAACGCGCCATGGCGATGCGTGCAGGGCTGGGGGGTAGTGGGACGGCGGGGCTGGGGGGTGCCGGGGGTCTGACCACCGAGGAGCGGCCTCAACGTGGAGGCCGAGCTGCTTGCGGGGGGTGGTCCAGATCGAGGTGGGCCGGCTCGAGGTGGTCCAAGGAGATACGATCCGGGGCACCGCCGATGTTGACGGTGAAATATTTGTCCCCAGTCTCCAGCACCCGGAAGGGCCCGTCGTATGGGCGCCGTAGCGGTGCCCGGTGGGCGCCGTCCTGAGGCCCAGCAGGACCCAGGGGAGTCGGTCGGCCCAGCTGCCGTCGCGGAGGCTGGCCCGGAGCGCGGCCTTCATCGAGCGATGAAAGCGCTCGCACAGGCCATTGGCCTGGGGGTGGTAGGCCGTGGTGCAGTGCTGTTTGACGCCGAGCCCTTGCGCCACCGTGCCCCAGAGCTCCGAGGTGAACTGGGGGCCGTGGTCAGACGAGATGTCTGAGGGGGCATCGAACCGGGCAACCCAAGTGGCGATGAAGGCTTGTGCCACATCAGCCGCAGACGTTGCCGGCAATGGCACGGCCTCCGGCCACCGTGTGGTGCGGTCCACCATGGTGAGGAGGTGGGTGAACCCCCGCGAGGGGGACAAAGGTCCCACCAAGTCGACGTGGACGTGGTCGAACCGACGCTCGGGCACCGTAAACGGGGCCAACGGGGCCTGGGTGTGGCGGTGGACCTTTGCGCGCTGGCACGCGAGGCACGTCCTGGCTCAGTCGCGGACGTCCTTCCTGAGGCCATGCCAGACGAACTTCGCCGCTACGAGCTTCTGGGAGGCATCCGTGCCCGGGTGGGACAGGCCATGGATGGCGTTGAAAACCGGGTGCTGCCAGCCAGTGGGCACGATGGGGCAAGGCCGGCTGAGGGAGACGTAGCACAGGAGGGCCGTGCCCGCGACATCGAATGGCACCTCGGTGACGCGGAGGCCCGTGACGGCGGTCCGCAAGGCCTGGATGCCGGGGTCGACGGTCTGGTCCTCCGCCATCCGGGCATAGTCGATCCCGAGGTGGACCGCGTGCACGACGGACCGGGAAAGGCAATCCGCCACCGGGTTGTCTTTACCCGCGACGTGACGGATGTCTGTCGTGTACTCGGACACGGCAGATAGGTGACGCTGCTGCTGTGCCGACCATGGCTTGGCGAACTTGTTCATCGCAAACACATGGGGATTGTGGTCAATGAAAGCCGTAAACGGGCGTCCCTCGAGCAGATGGCGGAAGTGTCAGACTACCAGGTGGAGCCGCAGCAGCTTGCGGTCGAAGGTGCTGTACCGGCGTTCGTGCGGGTGGAGCTGCCGGCTAAAAAACGCCAGCGGCTGCCAAGCACCACGCACCCACTGCTCATGCACCGCGCCCACCACGTAGTCCGACGCGTCGGTGGTGAGGGTGATCGGTGCATCGGGCGCCGGGTGTGCCAGCATGGTGGCATTGGCCAAGGCCAGCTTTGCGCCCGCAAACGCCACGGCCATCGGCTCTGACCAGGCGATGTCACCTTTGCCCGGCTTGCCCCGGAGGGCCTTGTGCAGGGGGCGGAGGAGCTGGACCACGTGGGGCACGAAGCGGTGGTAAAAATTTACCATGCCCAGGAACTCCTGGAGCCCCACGATCGTGCAGGGGCACGGGAAATCCCTGACCGCCTCCACCTTGGCCGGTAAAGGGACGGCCCCGTGCCTGGTGATGCGGTGCCCCAAGAAGTCGATGGCGGCGACACGGAAACGGCACTTTGCGGGGTTGATGATCAGGCCATGCTGGCCCAGGCGTTCGAAAAGCGTGCGGAGGTGGAGCAGGTGCTCCTCCCGGGACGCGCTCGCGACTAGGATGTCATCCAGGTAGACATAGATGAAAGGTAAGTCATGCAAGATGCTGTCCATAAGCCGTTGGAATGCCTGGGCCGCATTCTTCAACCCAAAAGGCATTCGCAGGAACTCAAAGAGGCCAAAAGGGGTGATGACGGCCGTCTTTGGGACATTGTCCGGTTGTACGGGGACCTGGTGGTAGCCCCGGATGAGGTCCACCTTGGAGAACACGGTCGTGTTTGCCAACCGGGCAGAAAAGTCCTGGATATGGGGGACCGGGTAGCGGTCGGGGGTGGTGGCATCATTGAGCCGGCGGTAGTCACCGCACGGCCGCCATCCTCCGCCGGGCTTCAGCACAATGTGCAGAGGAGAGGCCCAAGCGCTTTTGGAGCGCCGTACGATACACAGTCGTTCCAGCGTGTCGAACTCCGCTTTCGCCACGGCGAGCTTCGTGGGGTCGAGTCGGCATGCCCGGGCATAGACCGGCGGCCCGACCGTGGGGATATTATAGTGCTCCACCCCGTGTTTGACGGCCACTGCTGAGAAGGTGGGCCGCATGAGGGCTGGGAAACTGGCAAGGAGGCGGGTAAACTCGTCCGCTGCCGGAAGCGTGCAGACTAACCTCGCCGGGACGGAACCTTTCAGCAAACCGCTTGGCAAGCCGCTCGGTGAGCCGGTCAGTGAGCTGCTCAACGAGCCGCTCAGTGAACAAGCGAGCGAGCTGAAGGTTTCGGCCTGGACGAGATGTCTGCGTTTAACGTCGACCAACAGCCCATGTGGACATAGGAAGTCTGCGCCGAGCAGGGCCATTGGCACACTGGCGGTGACGAACGACCATTGAAAGCGCTGCCCTCCAAACCGCAGTGAGAGGCAACGCTTTCCGAATGTGTGGATGGGTGTACCGTTGGCAGCAAGCAAAGCGGGGCTCCGGCCCGCGGCTTGCTTGTCGGACGCAGTGGCAGGGAGGACGCTTCCCTGCGCTCCTGTGTCGCAAAGAAAACGGCGCCTGGACAAGGTGTCCATGATGAACAGGAGGCTGCTGGAATGGCCGACGCTCAGGGCCGCAAGTGCGCGCCGGCCCGGTCGTTTCCCTACCCGTCAAAAGAACACGGCGGGCGGCACATTTTAGCCTTGCGGCCAAACCTGGAATGGTAGTAGCACCAGGTTTGCGGCGGTGGCGGCCGCGTCGGCTGTGCCGGCGGCGGTGCTGGTGGTGGCGGCGGTAGTGGGCGGGGCGCAGCAGTGGCCACGAGGGAAGCAGGGGGCGCTGGAGCCTCCGCACCGGGAGCCACTACGGCAGCACCGTACACCGACCGCGTGTCGCAGGCCGCGAAAAATTTGTCGACCTCTCCGGCCAGGGCGCAGGGTTCCATTATTTTGGAACCGGCCTGCGCGAGGCGCACCTGTATCGGTAGCTGGCGGAGGAAAAGTCCGCGGAATAAGAAATCCGGGCGCTGGTCCCCAAGCAGAGACAGCATGAAATCCATCCGGACGGATGGTCGTGTGTCGCCGAGGTCGGGAAGGTCCAGGAGGCAGTCGGCACGTTTGACCTCTGTGAGCCCGTATGTGGCGAGGAAGAGACGTTTGAGTGCCTCGTACTTGTAGTCGCCCGGCGGGCGCCGAAGGATGGACATGACGCGGGCGGCCGTGCCGGGCCCGAGGGCGGCGACCACATGGTAGTACCGGGTCTCGTCCGCCATGATGCCCAGGAGATGGAATTGAGCTTCGGCTTGCACAAACCAAACGTCAGGTTGCGCTTCCCAAAACTCTGGGAGTTTGATTGCGACGGCGTTGGTAGACATGGCGCGTTCGGGGGTCAGCAACGGCTGAACCAATCGGGGTCACCAGTGTGGTGCTGTGCACACACGACTCGATTGCCAGAGAGGTAGGCCACAACGCGTGGATACAACAAGAGTCTTTATTAAGAGCTCGCACTTTAGCACTGGGCGGGCTCGATCTTAGAGCCCGCATATATGTCCCGAGGCCACGCCTTGCCCCCGGACATGGCCGATCGGTCGAAAGGCGGGGCATGCATTTCAGTTCCCCGCCTGGACGCCTGCGTCACCCACTGGTGCGTGGAATTATTGTCCCTTGTGCCCGCCACAGTAGTAAATTTAACGTAAGAAACACACTGACCCTAGATGTGACATGACACTGACGTCATGCTCATAAGTTATGCCGACACATCACCTACAATCTCGGATGCCGTCTGTGTGGCACTCTGGTCTTTGAAGACTGAGATTTATGCCTTTGTGAACATGAATAAATGAAAGCAAGGCAAACAATCCATACTTCGTCATTGTTAAGGGTCGTCAGGAATACATAATTCTCCAGTCATCTGGATGACCCCAACCCAACACCCAATCACATCTTTCACCCGTAATGGGAGGGAATAACCAATCAGCTCTCACCTAATCAACTAGCCGAGGTGGCTTGGAATTTCAAATAGATTACCTCCCATACTCCTCCAGCCAAAGAAAGCTGCATAAAGCAACCACGAAAAGCTACACAAGGTAAGTCCTTTCCTGTTTCAAACTCCACCCGGACTATTCTACAGCTGCAGACATTCACAAGAAGTTACATGCATGAGAATCCCAATGCTGCACACATCCCTCAGCCGCCAGACCGGTTTCATCACTAGTTCGCGAGACAGCAGGGCGCACCACCGAGGCTGCCCAGCAGCGCGCACCACCGAGGCTGCCCAGCAGCGCGCACCACCGAGGCTGCCCAGCAGCGCGCACCACCGAGGCTCCCCAGCAGCACGCACCATCGAGGCTCCCCAGCAGCGCGCACCACCGAGGCTCCCCAGAATGTATCCAATGCCAATATGAGTCAACATCTAAATAACAAGACTCGCTGACGTCTCACCCAGAATTCGAAGGAATTGGTTATGCACGTTCCCTCTCCGGGGCGGACTGGTCTATTTAAAAGGTTCTTCTTTGTGGTCTGGACTGGTCCAAAAAATTGAGACTTTAAATCTCCACCTAGTATTGGCTGCAGTGTAATCCTACTGGAAAGTTGAGGGCTGTAGCTCTGCTAAGCCCATGCATAATGCGCAGAGCCTATCTATGCAAATGTTTAGCCACAAGAGTCTTTCTAAAATAAAAAATGGTCGTGGCCAAAAGTGTTTTGTGTACCACTGACAGGTTAATACGTGTAGCAGAAATTTCCTGTTGGTCAGGATGTGTGCAGCAATATCTGTTGTGGCACTTGCTTCCTTGTAACCGCTACAGCAATGGTGTCTGTTCTGGATATTCACACACACACACACACACACACACACACACACACACACACACACACACACACACAACACACATGTACACACGTACACACATGTACACACGTACACACACGTACACACACACACACACACACACACACACACACTGCAAGTTTTTCAAAAAAAAGTTTTATTGTTAGTCCCATAAGTTTCCCTCTTTGTGACTTTTAGAACATCGTTTGATGTTATTCCCTTTGTAACTCCTCCGCCCGAGCACTCGTGAGTGAACTCCCTCTTTGAATGAGCGTATGTGAGCATGTGCAGCATCTTGCAAAGAGATGACTGGAGAAAAGAATATTCTCTTCGGGAGTTTTATATGCAGAGAACATTGTTCAGTGATACTCTGTGAACTCTGATATTCCCGTGACTATTTCATGTAAATATATTCTGGTACCTGATACATGAAAGCTCATTGTGCTGCACCGATGCTAGGCCCTCATCGGGCGTTACTTTAGCCAAATGGATGGGACGTCCGTTCATTACAATTATAACATCATTCCAGTGCTCTTCATGTGCTCATACAAAGTGTACTACTGAAACCGGTTACTATTCCTCGTCGCAAAGGACACCGTGGACAAAAGCTTGGTGTTCCCTTGACCGTCACAGGCCCCAGGCTTTTCCCTTTGACGTGTAGTTACGCAGGCCGCTCGTATAACCTCACGCAGTGGCCGTTCATATAACACCAAAGAGATGTGCTCTCCTTTTATGCCTAAACAAATGCACAGAAAGTCCGCGGCTCCCGCCTTTTTCATGGAATTTACGCAGCTGCCTCCGTGGCCACTGCGATGCGTCCTGCAGGGCAGGGCCAAGTGTAAATACTCGACCCCCGGCTTATGTATGCGAACCCGCGTCTTTTTACCGCACCAGGCCTGCAGGCCCAGGCCTAGACTTTCACAAGGCTCCCGCCAAATTCCACTCCTTGTGTGCGGAGGGTACGAGCTCCATTCCAATAGTGTTACCGATGGGATGGATCCTCCGCACATTTGTTCCCAATACGTGAATCTACATTATCTATTTTACAATACATATATAATTAAATAATTGCACGCTCATACATATTTTACAATACCTATATAATTAAATAATTGCACGCTCATACATGTTCGGAAGGAATAACACATGTTGAAGTTTCTTGTATGGAGATCATTTTGAGCGCATCTCATATTCAAAAATTCCCAAATGAATAAAAGAGCGTTTTATTTTGTGAATGTTTTTACCGCATTAACACAATTCGCTTACGCATTTAATGAGTACACTGAAGTTTGTTTCATGTTTTTACCTTACTTTCCTGGCCAAGTGTTTGTTTGTTTTCAAATCACCACCTACAGGTGTATGTCAAAAGCCCTCCTTCCCTGGTGCACCTTTTTTTTTTTTCTTCTTTTTTTTTTGTATACAAGATCGAGGCTCGTGAAAGAGCTAACATTAATCACACAAAAAGTCAAACCGACACACACAACACAATGAAACCTAAGCACCTTTATATTGCACCGGTTGTTGATATTTTGTAAAGTGTTTCTCACGGAATGTTGGACCATTCTTAACACCATGTTTTACACCTTGTTTTACACCATGTTTTACGCCTTGTTTTACACCATGTTTTACACCTTGTTTTAAACCTTGTTTTACACCATGTTTGACACATTGTTTTACACCATGTTTTACACCTTGTTTTACACCTTGTTTTACACCATGTTTGACACCATGTTTTACACCTTGTTTTACACGATGTTTTACACCTCGTTTTACACCGTTTTACACCATGTTTTACACCTTGTTTTACACCATGTTTTACACCTTGTTTTACACCATGTTTTACACCTTGTTTTACACCTTGTTTTACACCATGTTTGACACCATGTTTTACACCTTGTTTTACACCTTGTTTTACACTATGTTTTACACGATGTTTTACACCATGTTTTACACCTTGTTTTACACCGTTTTACACCATGTTTTACACCTTGTTTTACACCTTGATTTACACCTTGTTTTACACCATGTTTTACACGATGTTTTACATCATGTTTTACACCTTATTTTACACCTTATTTTACACCATGTTTTACACCATGTTTTACACCATGTTTTACACCATGTTTTACACCTTATTTTACACCTTATTTTACACCTTGTTTTACACCATGTTTTACACCATGTTTTACACCATGTTTTACACCATGTTTTACACCTTATTTTACACCTTATTTTACGCAATGTTTTACACCTTATTTTACACCATGTTTTACACCATGTTTTACACCATGTTTTACACAATGTTTTACACAATGTTTTACACCTTGTTTTACACCTTATTTTACACAATGTTTTACACCTTGTTTTACACCATGTTTTACACCTTGTTTTACACCTTATTTTACACCATGTTTTACACCATGTTTTACACCTTGTTTTACACCATGTTTTACACCATGTTTTACACCTTATTTTACACCATGTTTTACACCTTGTTTTACACCATGTTTTACACCATGTTTTACACCTTGGCGACTAATGTCCAATGCCTGATACTCCCTCCAGCTTTAACCTGGTCCCTCCTGCATACCCAGACATCAGTAATCAAACTTGCCGATCGCTACGATTGGTTCATGCGCTGCTGTCCCCAAATCACACGGATAAGACGTCGCACGGACTCGCATTGTTACAGTTATTGTGGCGGTTCGTGGTGCACGAAGAGCCCCCCCTGCGGACCCCCGATCCCCCCCCCCCCACCCTCGCGGCCAAACACGGCCCCCCTCGCGCTGCTTGAGAAACACAAGAGTGGCGCTTCTGGGCGAGCCCTGAGCTCCCGTCCTGGGTGGTCGGAGCGGGAACAAACCCAAATACAAGGCCGATTGCTAAGCTGGACACAAAAGCGACGGTGTAGACAAATGTCCGCCTCCGGTGGGCGCTTTTGTCGCCGGGCAGTTTTTGCATTTGTTTTAGTCAAGAAATAATGGGTGATTGACGCCGCAGCACAATGTGCTTTAACAGTTTGGAATAAATGTTCGCTTGTTCTGAGTTGTCATGACATTCGGTCGCTTTCACTGTGCCTTCTTCATTGATTTCTGAGTTGCCTGAGATTCTAAGGCGATCTGCACTCGGTGTAAATGAAATTTTGGGCGGCAAAAACACTCATTCAAATGGCCACCGGACCTCGGCACGATATCTCTGGACCGATACTGTATTTTATCTGGGAGGGGACGCGCTTCTCGCGGTCACTTTGTCGGACTTCACGATGCTCCATTAACGTCACCTCCGTAACTCGGGCGAGTCAAAGTGGAAAAAAAAACACACGATGTGATCCGTCTCGGCAGAAGCAACCCAGGAGAAGATCGAATTTGGGATCTTCGCTGCTCACTTGCCATCAGGTATATACAGAGCAAGGATGGTTGTTGCTTTTATTTTTCGTCTCGTCGCATGAATTGTGTGTTGTTTGTCCATGGTGCGTTTACAAGTCAGAGGAGACTGTACATGCCTTAGATACCAACAACACGTCACACAGCGGCTGCGTAATCAAATATACTGTGGATAAATTGCAAAACCATGCTATAGTCGAATATATAGATACACATTTTTTATACATACACATATACATATATACACATACACACACATATATATATATATATATATATATATATATATATATATATATATATATACATTTTTTATACATACACATATACATATATATACACATACACACACATATATATATATATATATATATATATATACATTTTTTATACATACACATATACATATATACACATACACACACATATATATATATATACATTTTTTATACATACACATATACATATATACACATATATATATATATATATATATATATATATATATATATATATATATGTATATATATATATATACGTATATATATATATATATATACATTTTTTATATATACACATATAAATATACCTATACATATGCATATATACACACACATATATATATATTTTTTTTTTTTATACATACACATATACATATACATATATACACATACACATATATATATATATATATACACATTTTTTATACATACACATATACATATATACACACACATATATATATATATATATATATATATATATATATATATATATATATATATATATATATATATATATATATATATTTATACATACACATATACATATACATATATACACATAAACACATATATATATATATATATATATATATATATATATATATATATATATATATATATATATATATATATATACACGTTTTTTATACATAAACATATACATATACATATATACACATACACACACATATATATATATATATATATATATATATATATATATATATATATATATATATATATATACATATACATATATATATATATATATATAGTATACATATACTACATGTTTTTATACAAAA
>NC_136269.1:3575829-3605829 GCF_964187855.1 Myxine glutinosa
CTCACCAACAAAACACACCAGATCATTCATACACACACATACACACCCATACACACACATACATACAGAACACCAACCAAACAAACAACCACCTACACTTACATCATACACCACTCAACACACAAAAACACACACTCATGCAAAAATTAATTCATGCAAAAACACACACCCTCACCCACTCACTCATATACACAAAATAAGAAGTAATAATGATAAATAAATAAATAAATTAAAAAAACACAACCAACCTACACCGTTCGACGTCCCTCCATAAACTTCCTCCATATCCAAAATGAGCCTTTCAAGGCAACCTGGGCCACCTTGTCACACATCCTCCTTCTTTCTGTCCCACACACTCCCAACCTAGCAAGAAATGCAGAAAAGGAATTGCCAATATACCCTCTACACCCTACCTCAAATGGCTGAAACGAAACGCGCCAACCCTTCTCCAGCACTCTGCCTCCAGCTCACTGTACTTTCCTCTCTTCCTCTCGTGCACCTCCACCATGTTCTCTTCCCAAGGTACCGACAACTCCCCTAAGATGACCTGCCTTGTTGCACTTGACCAAATGACAATGTCAGGCCGCAACCTTATATATATATATATATATATATATATATATATATATATATATATATATATATATATATATATATATATATATATATATATATATATATATATTGTGGCGGGCACAAGGGTCAATAATTCCGCGCACCAGTGGGTGCCGCAAGTATCCAGGCGGGGAACTGAAATACATGCCCCGCCTTTCGGCTGATCGGCCACGTCCGGGGGCAAGGCGTGGCCTCGGGACATATATGCGGGCTCTAAGCTCGAGCCCGCCCAGTGCTGATATGCGAGCTTGTAATAAAGACTCTTGTTTGTATCCACACGTTGTGGCCTACCTCTCTGGCAATCGAGTCGTGTGTGCACAGCACCACACTGGTGACCCCGATTGGTTCAGTCGTTGCTGACCCCTGAACGCGCCATGGCTACCAACGCCATCGCAATAAACCTCCCGAAGTTTTGGGAAGCGCAAGCCGACGTTTGGTTTGTGCAGGCCGAAGCTCAATTCCAACTCCGGGGCATCACGGCGGACGAGACCAGGTACTACCACGTGGTCACCACCCTCGGGCCCGGCACTGCCGCCCTCGTCGTGTCCATCCTTTGGCGCCCGCCGGGCGACCACAAGTACGAGGCACTCAAACGTCTCCTCCTCGCCACGTTCGGGCTCACGGAGGTCGAACGTGCCGACCGCCTCCTGGACCTTCCCGCCCTCGGCGACACACGACCATCCGTCCGGATGGATTTCATGCTGTCCCTGCTTGGAGACCAGCGCCCGGATTTCTTATTCCGAGCACTTTTCCTATGCCAGCTACCTGTACAGGTGCACCTCGCGCTGGCCGGTTCCAAAATAACGGAACCCCGCGCCCTGGCTGGAGAGGCCGACAAGTATTTCACGGCCTGTGACATGCGGTCGGTGTACGGTGCTGCCGTAGTGGATCCCGGCGCGGAGGCTACAGTGCCCCCTGCTTCCCTCGTGGCCGCTGCTACGCCCCGCCCACTATCGCCGCCACCACCACCACCACCGGCACAGCCGCCGCGGGGGCCACTACTGCAAACCTGGTGCTACTACCATGCCAGGTTCGGCCGCAAGGCTAAAACGTGCCGCCCGCCGTGTTCTTTTGACGGGTCGGGAAACGACCGGGCCAGCGCTCACTTGTGGCCATGAGCGTCGGCCATTCCGGCAGCCTCCAGTTCATCATGGACACCTCGTCCGGGCGCTGTTTTCTTTGCAACACGGGAGCGCAGGTAAGCGTCCTCCCTGCCTCCGCGTCCGACAAGCAAGCCACGGGCTGGGGCCCCGCTTTGCTTGCCACCAACGGTACACCCAACCGCACATTCGGGAAGCGTTGCCTCTCACTGCGGTTCGGAGGGCAGCGCTTTCAATGGTCGTTCGTCACCGCCAGCGTGCCAATTTCCCTACTCGGTGCGGACCTCCTATGTGCGCATGGGCTGTTGGTCGACGTTAAGCGCAGACGTCTCATCCAGGCCGAAACCTTCAGCTCGCTCGCTTGTTCGCTGAGCGGCTCGTTGAGCAGCTCGCTGAGCGGCTCACCGAGCGGCTTGCCAAGCGGCTTGCTGAAAGGTTCCGTCCCGGCGAGGTTAGTCTGTATGCTTCCGGCAGCGGACGAGTTTACCCACCTCCTCGCCAGTTTCCCGGCCCTCACGCGGCCCACCTTTTCAGCGGTGGCCGTCGAACATGGGGTGGAGCACCATATCCCCACGGTCGGGCCGCCGGTCTACACCCGGGCACGCCGCCTCGACCCCACGAAGCTCGCCATGGCCAAAGCGGGGTTCACCACGCTGGAACGGCTGGGTATCGTACGGCGCTCCAACAGCACTTGGGCCTCTGCTCTGCACATTGTGCCGAAGCCCGGCAGCGGATGGCGGCCGTGCAGTGACTACCGCCGGCTCAATGATGCCACCACCCCCGACCGCTACCCGGTCCCACATATCCAAGACTTTTCCGCCCGGTTGGCAAACACGACCGTGTTCTCCAAGGTGGACCTCATCCGGGGCTACCACCAGGTCCCCGTACAACCGGACGATGTCCCAAAGACGGCCGTCATCACCCCTTTCGGCCTCTTTGAGTTCCTGTGGATGCCTTTTGGGTTGAAGAATGTGGCCCAGGCATTCCAGCTGCTCATGGACAGCATCTTGCGTGACTTACCTTTCATCTATGTCTACCTGGACGACATCCTAGTCACGAGCGCGTCCCGGGAGGAGCACCTGCTCCACCTCCGCACACTTTTTGAACGCCTGGGCCAGCATGGCCTGATCATCAACCCCGCAAAGTGCCGCTTCGGCGTCGCCACCATCGACTTCTTGGGGCACCGCATCACCAGGCACGGGGCCGTCCCTTTACCGGCCAAGGTGGAGGCCGTCAAGAGTTTTCTGCGCCCCCGCACGATCAAGGGGCTCCAGGAATTCCTGTGCATGGTCAATTTTTACCACCGCTTCGTGCCCCGCATCGCCCAGCTCCTCTGCCCCCTGCACGAGGCCCTCCGGGGGAAGCCGGGCAAAGGTGACATCTTCTGGTCAGAGCCGATGGCCGCGGCGTTTGTGGGCGCAAAGCTGGCCTTGGCCAATGCCACCATGCTGGCGCACCTGGCGCCCGATGCACCGATCGCCCTCACCACCGACGCGTCGGACTACGCGGTGGGCGCGGTGCACGAGCAGTGGGTGCGTGGTGCTTGGCAGCCCCTGGCGTTTTTTAGCCAGCAGCTTCGCCCGCACGAACGCCGCTACAGCACCTTCATCCGCGAGCTGCTCGGGCTCCACCTGGCGGTCCGACACTTCCGCCATCTGCTCGAGGGCCGCCCGTTCATGCTTTCGTTGATCACAAGCTTCTTGTGTTCGCGATGGCCAAGGTCGCTGAGCCATGGTCGGCCCGGCAGCAACATCACCTCTCTGCCATGTCCGAGTACACGACGGGCATCCTTCACGTCGCAGGTAAAGACAACCCGGTGGCGGATTGCCTTTCCCGGTCCGTCGCGCACGCGGTCCACCTCGGGATCGACTATGCCCGGATGGCGGAGGACCAGACCGCCGATCCCGGCATCCAGGCATTGCAGACCGCCGTCACGGGCCTCCGCCTCACCGAGGTGCCGTTCGACATCGTGGGCGCGGCCCTCCTGTGCGACGCCTCCCTCGGCCGGCCTCGCCCCATCGTGCCTGCTGGCTGGTAGCGCCCGGTTTTTGACACCATCCACGGCCTGTCCCACCCGGGCACGAAGGCCTCCCAGAAGCTCGTCGCGGCGAAGTTCGTCTGGCATGGCCTCAGGAAGGACGTCCTCGACTGGGCCAGGACGTGCCTCGCCTGCCAGCACGCAAAGGTTCACTGCCACACCCAGGCCCCGTTGGCTCCATTTACCGTGCCCGAGCATCGGTTCGACCACATCCACGTCGACTTGGTGGGACCTCTGCCCTCCTCGCGGTCGTTCACCCACCTCCTCACCATGGTGGACCGCACCACATGGTGGCCGGATGCCGTGCCATTGGCGGCGATGTCTGCGGCTGATGTGGCGCAAGCCTTCATCGCCACTTGGGATGCCCGGTTCGGTGCCCCCTCGGACATCTCATCTGACCATGGCCCCCAGTTCACGTCGGAGCTCTGGGGCATGGTGGCACAAGGGCTCGGCGTCAAACTGCACTGCACCACGGCCTACCACCCCCATGCCAACGGCCTGTGCGAGCGCTTTCATCGCTCGATGAAGGCCGCACTCCGGGGCCAGCCTCCGCGACGGCAGCTGGGCCGACAGGCTCCCCTGGGTCCTGCTGGGCCTCAGGACGGCGCCCAAGTATGACCTGCGTGCGTCCTCGGCGGAGCTGGTCTTCGGACAACCGCTGCGGGTACCGGGCGAATTTATCCCCGACTCCACGGCTCCTTGGTCCGTGGCGCAACAGCGCTCCACCCTGCAGGAGACCTCCCAGAGGTTCGCCCCAGTGCCGACGGCACACCACGGTTGCCCGTCCTCCCACGTCGCCCCGGAGCTTCGCACGGCGGAGTACGTTTTCGTCCAGCACGACGCCCACCAGGCACCGCTACGGCCCCCATACGACGGGCCCTTCCGCGTGCTAGAGACCGGGGACAAACATTTCACAGTGGACATCGGCGGTGCCCCGGATCGTATCTCCGTGGACCGCCTCAAGCCGGCCCACCTCGATCTGGACCACCCCCCGCAAGCAGCTCTGCCTCGGCGTCGAGGCCGCCCCCCAGCGGTCAGACCCCCGGCAACCCCCAGCCTCGCCGTCCCCGCAACCCCCCAGCCCTGCACGCATCGCCAGGGGGCATTTCGGCCGGGTCATCCTGCTTCCCCGCAAGCTCACCCTTCAGGTGCGCGGGAATTCTGGGGGGGCACGTGTGGCGGGCACAAGGGTCAATAATTCCGCGCACCAGTGGGTCGCGCGAGCGTCCAGGCGGGGAACAGAAATACATGCCCCGCCTTTCGGCCGATCGGCCACGCCCGGAGGCAAGGCGTGGCCTCGGGACATATATGCAGGCTCGAAGCTCAAGCCCGCCCAGTGCTGATATGCGAGCTTGTAATAAAGACTCTTGTTTGTATCCACGCGTTGTGGCCTACCTCTCTGGCAATCGAGTCGTGTGTGCACAGCACCACAATATATATATATATATATATATATATATATATATATATATATATATATATATATATAAATATATATATATATATACATATATATAAATATATATATATATATATATATATATAAATATATATATATATATAAATATATATATATATATATATATATATATATATATATATAAATATATATATTGTTATGGTTCTCTACACCAGCCTTCTTCCCCTTTCTAAGGGGGGATTAATCCCCTTGTCTTTGCTAGGCCAGGCGGAACCGAGACTTATTACGTCCCTCCCAGACACACGCGGCGTAGGGTTTCGGGACTACTTTTCGCTCGTACCTAATTCCCCACGTTGCCCTGGGAGCAAGGAAACAAGCCCCGCACTAACCACGTGTGATGTTAGTATGCCGAGCGGATTGCGTACACGTGGTCTGCGCAGTATTACTCAGTGGAACCGATTGGAGCGATGTTATTCGTGCCATGCTTCGTCAAATGGAGAAACCACAGAAACAACCCCCCCCCCCCCCCCCCCCATTTATCACTACTTCAAACACCTAAAATTAGAATCAGGTGCACCAGCTCAGTGGCAAATGATTAGAACATTGTTAGAGAGGATCTTGGAGGAACCTGTCTTATTTAAACTTCAGACATTTAGTTTGGTTTGCTCTTTGTAGTTGAAGTGTGCGGTGTCACAATGCCTCGATCAAAAGAGCTCTCTGAGGCCTTCAGAAAGAAGGCTATAGATGCCTACGAGTCTGGGAATGGGTTTAAAAAGATCTCCAAACAATTTTAAATCAACCATTCGACTGTCTGGAAGATCACCTACAAGTGGAGAATATTCCAAACAACTGCGAACTTGTTCAGGCCAGGCCGCCCCAGCAAGTTCAGCCCGAGAGCAGACTGCAAGATGCTGAAATAAGTCTCGAAGAACCCCAGAATGTTATCACGGGACCGACAGGTAGCTCTTGCCACTGTTGATGTCAAAGTGCACGAGTCTACCATTAGAAAGAGGCTGCACAAATTTGATCTACACGGGAGGTGTGCCAGGAGGAAACCTTTGCTGTCCAGAAAGAACATCAGGGCAAGACGAAAGTTTGCCAATGAACACTTAGGCAAATACCAGCACTTCTGGAACAATGTGCTCTGGACAAATGAGTCAAAGGTAGAGCTATTTGGTCACAGTACCAGAAGACGTGTTTAGCGAAAACCAAAGACAGCATTTGACCACAAGATCCTGATACCAACTGTAAAGCATGATGGTGGAAATATTATGGTTTGGGGCATGTTTGCTGCATCAGGGCCTGGGCAGCTCACCATCATAGAATCCACTATGAATTCTTCATTGTACCAGAGGGTGCTTGAAGATAATGTGAGGCCATCTGTCGGAAAGTGATGAAGCTCAACCGAAGGTGGACCTTGCAACATGACAATGACCCTAAATATACCAGTAAATCCACCAAGGAATGGCTGAAAAGAAAGAAATGGAGGGTTATGGAATGGCCAAGTCAAAGCCCGGATCTAAATCCCATCGAGATGTTGTGGGGGGATTTGAAACGAGCTGTGCATGCAAGAAACCCCTCAAACATCGCACAACTGAAAGAATTCTGCATGGAGGAGTGGGTAAAAATTTCTCCCAGTCGATGTCAGAGACTGGTAGACAGTTATAAGAAACGCCTACTTGAGGTTGTTTCTGCCAAAGGGGGCAATACCACCTATTAGAGCCAAGGGTGTACTTACTTTTTCCACATGCGAAATTTGCATTTATGTTTATTTAAATTATACAATGGACTACAAAATGTAAATGTTTCATGATATTTGTTATATTATATCACCTTTATCTATCAATATTGTTGAAATGAAGATCAAATAGCTGTATGTTGAAATATGTTGAAAAAGTCAAAACTTTACATGGGGTGTACTTACTTTTTCACGTGACTGTATAATGTATACAAATACACATACACACACACATATATATATACACAAACATACACATTTATATATATATATATATATATATATATATATATATATATATATATATATATATATATGTCGATATATACACATACATATATAAAACCACTCTCAGTGTTGTAATGGTTAGAGCATCTGCACTGATTCTGGGAGGTCGGTGATTTGAACCCCTGACAACTCCTACCACATACCATAAACTTGTTGTCATCCAGGGATCTAAGAGACGATATGTGTTGCTTCCTTGCTTGACGTTCAGCATAAAGATAGAGCATGGGCAAACAACACTGGGAAGGCAATGGCAAACTACCCAATATAAACTTAGCCAAGAAAGTGCTTCGGCAACACCAACACTCTTAAAGAGTGTGGTGCATTAAAATCACACACACACATACATACATATATATATATATATATATATCACACACAGCAACAAATCCGCTGTATTCTACAGAAAAATAATTAAATTAGGAAAAGTTGAAAATATTTCAAAACTATGATGGAGGAAATTTCAATAAACTAAGTAATTTCATGGATTGTATTCTCTTCATCAGGCGACAAAAATATACATAAACATTACAAGCATTATATATACATAAATACATACACACAGACATGACATAATACTCATGTGCACATTATGTGCAATTATTTTAACTTGAAAATGGTATGTTTGACTTATCATTGGATGTAGCCAACCTGGAATTGGTTGGGACTCCCCATCGATGTGTAATCGAAGATGATGGATTAATGATTCAGCGTCCCACCCGTCCTTCCTTTCCTTATTGAAAGGGTCGTGCACCCATGTTCCATGTCTCCCATCCAAAAGCTCCTTTCTATCCTCCGGTCGTGCCTGAAGCGATGGGTGCGTTTCGAGGTTCACGTCGGGACCACTTGGATGAATTCTCACCCTCGGTATAATTACATGTTTTCATTTACTGTGTCAATTGCAAGAATAGAATGGGTTTGTGCAGTTGCCAAATTAGTGGTAGTTAAAAAGCGATTTTCGCTCCTTTGGCGGTGAGCACGTTCTAATGCAATAAGCATGGACCATGTTTACCTTTACGCTCGCAATGACAGTGATATCGAGTGATGATGTCATGAGGTTAGAGAAAAGCAACTAAAATGTCGAAAACGAAGAAACAAAACAACAACAAAAATAAAGCGCAGAAATAGCGACCGTGTAAAAGGCAGCACTTCAGATCGAGTGCTCTCAACTCGGAATTGCCTATCTACCTGTTCAGGTGAAATCGGCATCACGAAGCCATCTTTGTAACGACCTCACCATAACGCACTTTCGACGAACACCTACCTTGTCCGGAGGTTGTAAAATACCCGTTTTTGGATCACCGTCATGGTCCTAAAATAATGGTTCCTGGATTTTTGTCTCGAGTCATTAAAAACGTCATCGCATCTTCCCATCAGTGGTATCTACCTTCACACGTTTACCTGTGGTACAAGTTCAAAACATACAAGCGCATTTTGAAGGGATTACAAAGTTAAGGTGTGTGCGAGCACAAGGAAGGGGACCCATGAGCGCACAGACGCTTCGTCATCCTATAATCAATCGCTGATAACGCAGGAGAGAAATCGATGGAGAAACATCCATTTAGTGCTTCCCTGGTAATAAAGCACCATGGATGGTGTTTGTCTGCAATGAGGGATGTGGGGTACCTGTGGCATATGTGCCTCATCCGATCGAATCCTCGCACGGCTTCGAGACGCACTCACCGCAGGTAGCAGTCACGCGCCTGTCATTACCTGCTCGAGAAAATAACAATTCTTGGCTCATTACCCAGCGTGGAGGAATGGAGACCCCCCCCCCCCCTCTATATCGTGCTAGATTCATATCCATGTCTCTCTCTCTCTCTCTCTCTCTCTCTCTGTCTCTCTCTCTTTGATGGATTGGATGACCTTCGGATGACAGGTATTAAAACAGGTCGACTCCATGTTCGCAAATATTCCGAACTAAAATGTTTATAACATCGACGATGTCGACATCTGATGAGCTGGATTGTCTCTTTCTGTCTTTCTCCTTTACCTTCATCTCTTCCTCTTCGAGCACAATCCACCATATTGTTTCCACTTTGATCTCGCCCATTATCTCTCTGTGTCTGTCTCTCATTGGATGATCTGAGGTCGTGCTCCTGCTGTTTGGAGATGTTCTCAGATGATTGAAGGATCGAATCATCAATAATGGACAGTGCTCATCTGATGAGCTAGATGGTCATAGAACAAGGCAGACAATTGGCTGAAGGAATTCTTTGGAACCTTCTCTCTGTTTATCGCTCATTGATTTGTGCTCAATCCACCGAATTATTTGATCTCTCTCAACATGTCCAACTCTCCGACTGGATGACCCTCAGACAACAACCGGGGCTGTAGACCTGCATTTGGAGGTTCTCAGATACAGTGGTGGAAACGTCGATGATGGACAGTTTGAAGGTGACGATCCAGGTGGCCATATTGAATCAGGTAGGTCGTAATCGCTCTCTTTCTCTCCCTTTCCTTCCTCGTCTCTCTCCTTTTACTTTCTAAAATCTAAATCCTTTTCTCTCTTAATCTCTTGCAATCCCTTGCTCTTTCTTTCTCTCTCTCTTTCTCACTTGGTTTCCCCTGAAGGCAAAGACGTGTCCACACCTGTGTTTCTGATGCTGAACCTTCATACACCTACACATTTTGAGATAGTCTTTGAAGAACCCCCGCTGATTTTCACCATTTTGTTCTTTATACACCATCTTTCACTATCCATGAGAAGCAATTTTATTGACGATGTCAAATAAACCCTTCCCTTTCAGAAAGTTCATATATCGGACCTTCTGGTGCCAACACTTTCACCTTTACTCTGACATGTGCTCCCAGTTTTATGATGGTTGGAATATTGGATTCTCCGCATACAATGCACCCCATAATTCGTTCGGACGTCGTCGTTGCTGTCGAGTCCTGAAACGACGTCATAAGACATCTGCACAGACCTTGCAATCAGCATGGAACAATTGGTCGCTCCACAAAACATGGAACAATGGGTCGCTCCACAAAGAGACCTTTCGTACGTTTTGGGACCGTATGATGAACCTGCTTGTTGTGCGCCCTCAATGGGCCAATGATGAATAAAAGGCGTCGGTGTAACCATTCTGTAACCGAGTTGTGTTCCATTTAATTCAAGGCTACACTAATTCTCCTGCTGTTTGCTCGACGTAACAATAATTACCTGAGCCCTTTAATCAAACCATGAAGTTTTGACGTGACGGAAGAATCCCATCTGTTTCGTCGCACAACGCTTCGTGGGGGAATTTCTTCCATCTTGGAGCGATTTCTCCATGGTCTGTTAGATCGATGATCAGGAAGCCCCCATCCACGCCCCCATAGTCTTCCATCTGATAAAGTTTCCCGGGTTGATTTGAGGACTCGAGACGGTTGAAATCGTCCTGATTGAGGTGTCTACTCAGCCACCGCTGACGATCATTCCTTTCTGCAACTCCATTGAATAATTTCTCTCTGATCATGTTCTCTGAAGCTGAGCAATGAGACCACTCACCCCATCCTGTACTACTTACTGATGATGATCAACATTCGACAAATCAGACGAGCAGTTCTCACATCTACAAAATGGCTGTCCCAAAGGCCACAACTTTTGTTATGAATTCACAGTACATGTTCGTTTACAAATATTTAATTATTTCCTTTGGCGGGGATACACGCCATGATTGGGACAACACACCGTGCTTTCAACAAACGATCCCTCCAATACTCTTTGTAGGATTGATTACGTTGGATTGGCTTACATATTGACTCATCGTCAACGTCTCCTGGCAATAGGCGTGTTTCTACAACAGTTCGTACCGTTGTTTACCAGTCAATACTAGTGCGGCACTCGGTAGAGCGTATACCTCCACCAGGCTGAACAGTTTACGTTTTGTATCCATCCCACTGATAGGCCGGATCTAGAATCGGACCTCAACCAAAACATAGTCGGCTTGTTCTTGTCACCTGACCAACCTGTCCACCAAATTTCATCCGAATCCGTCCACAACATTTTGACATATCATGCTGCATATCATGTTTATCCCCATCACTCAATGGTGGAGAATCAATAAAATAAAATAAATTATCGTATATCCAGATCCGGATTCAGATCTTCACCAAAATCGAATCATTTCGTCATTGTCACACACCCAACATGTCCACCAAGTTTCGTCCGAATCCGTCCACAACATTTTGAGATATCATGCTACATATCATGTTTAGCCCGATCACTCAATGGTGAAGAATCAATTCATAAAAAATATATATATAAATTCTGGTATCCAGATCCGGATTCAGATGTTCACCAAAATCGAATCATTTCGTCCTTGTCAAACACCCAACCTGTCCACCAAGTTTCGTCCAAATCCGTCCACAACATTTTGAGATATCATGCTCACAGACAGATAAGCAAACAGACAGATAGGAGGGAAAACACAACCTCGATGACCCTTCGGTAACAAGGTAACAAGGTAACAAGGACCCACGGTAACAAGGTAACAAGGACATGCGGTAACAAGGTAACAAGGACCCGTGGTAACAAGGCAACAAGGGCCCCCCGGTAACAAGGTAACAAGGACCCGCTGTAACAAGGGCCCCCTGGTAACAAGGTAACAAGGACCCCCTGGTAACAAGGTAACAAGGTAACAAGGACCCGCGGTAACAAGGTAACAAGGACCCGCGGTAACAAGGACCCGTGTTAATAAGGTAACAAGGATCCCCGGTAACAAGGTAACAAGAACCCGCGGTAACATGGTAACAAGGACCCACGGTAACAAGGTAACAAGGACCCACGGTGATTGAATGAGTGTCGGATGTTCCGTCGGGCCGATGCTGACCCCTGTTGATTTGGAGTACGTACTGCGTGCTTCCAGCGTACATGGCACGGCTCGAGGAAAATGAATTCCCTTGTTAGGCTCGTCCGCGCATTAACCCCACTGTAAATGATCACCACCTGGAAGGTGCAGCCAAGAGTTTGACCTGAAAGGTGTTTGCGTCAAAGCTGCCTGGACGGGGCTCGTCCACATGGATCATTAGCCCGGAATCCTTTGCTTGTTTCAAGATGTCGCCATATTTGTGGCGTACACATGCTGCTTAGAGCGACAAATCACTTCCACTAACTCTTTGTTGTCCGAGAGGATAACGCACAGGTGTGCTCTTACTTTTGAGCTGTCTGTAGTTTGGGTACGATTCCAGACGTCTAACCTGTCCGATTGATGGTTCACATGGAGTAGGCCTACATATCATTTTTACATGGAGTAATGTCCCTCGGATGGACGCGTGTCTCGTCCGCTCCCCTTATCTTCTGCATGTTAAAGATCTAATTCATACGAAGCTTTAATGCAAGGAAGAGGAGGCGAGCTATCTCCGGCATTGTAAATAAATTACAAACCCCACCCAAACCAGCCGTGCAGCTCTTGCAGGGCGCCATCTAGTGGTGGCCTCGACGAATTCTCGTTTAACCTGCCAGGATATGGTGTTATGCCAAATACCATGGATACACACACCGTCGTAATTCAATGATCTGTAACCCGTACGACTGGCACGAAATCGCACACACATAAACACACCCGCATACACACACACACACACACACACACACACACACACACACACACACACACACACACACACACACACACACACACACACACACAGACACACACACAGACACACAGACACACACACAGACACACAGACACACACAAACACACGTATATACACATACACACACACACGTGCGCGCATTCACACACACACGCATTCACACACACACACACACACAGACACAACGACACACACACACACACACACACACACACACACACAACGACACACACACACACACACAACGACACACACACACACACACACACACACACACACACACACACAGACACAACGACACACACACACACACACACACACACACACACAACGACACACACACACACACACACACACACAACGACACACACACACACACACACACACACAACGACACACACACACACACACACACACAACGACACACACACACACACACACACACAACGACACACACACACACACACACACACAACGACACACACACACACACACACACTCACACACACACACACACACACACGTATATACACATACACACACACACACACGTATATACACATACACACACACACACGTATATACACATACACACACACACACACACACACACACACACGTATATACACACATAAATACACACATACATGTACACACACACGTACACACACACACACACACACACACACATTCACACACACAAACACACATACACACACACACACACACACACGTATAAACACACAAATACACACATATATGTACACACACATGTACACACACACATGTACACACACACACGTACACACATTACACATGTACCCACACACCGGCTTGTTCAAGCGCAATATATGAAATGCACGTGACTATGACGACATTAGGACAAATAAGGGGGGCTCCATTGTTTTAAATAAGTAAGAAAGTTCCTTTTTCAGAATTTTTTTGATACTAAATTAAAATAAATTACCAGGTCTTCAGTGGACAAGGGACACTGAGTGAGTATATTGTATTTGAGCCTGTGATTTAAACCTGTAAGCTATGTGCTCAGATGGAAACACCAAACAATTCCAAGGCAAATGGTAGCTCCACTTTCAGCCATGGACATTGTTGTTACATTATGAATTGTTACGAAACAAAAGGTAACACAGGTGTCCCCTTGATTGTGCATCGGGGACGCTCGTTCGTAACACCCCGGGGTGACGCGCGCGTCCACGACCCCAAGGAGGACCCACGAGTCGCGTCCGGCCACCTCGACTTTGTGCACGGACTTCGAACGGGGAGAGTCCGAGGCGCCGTCGCTACGGTTTCTTATTAACTCCGTATTACCATTAATGCATCGAGACCGTTTGTAAATCACGTGCGACCGTTTCTGGGCGCCTTTTGCCGCCGCGTCGCCGCCGGGCGGAATTATCGCTTATCGGGGCCGAGGCCGCGTGCGAGCGGCCTCGGGGCTCGGGGAGGGGGGACGAGAGCGGGGGACAAGGCTTAAAACGTTAAAATTGTGACTTAAAACGATATTAATCTTTACGAGGCATGGAAAGAAAATTATAATCAAACGAAGCCATGCTTGCAGGATTTTCGACTTACGGAGCATTATGAACGCTTGGGGCGTTTGTGCACGAAGGGCGCTCCGTCGTTGTCACCAACGACGTCCCTGATGCTCTCCGATCAGAGAAAACACATAAAGGAGCTTTCCCATGGGACCAAATATCGCGGACATCGATAATCGATCGGAAACCACAAAAAGTGGAGTTATCCACATCTCGTGGAGTTATCCACATGCGGTCCAAGGTCATCAAAAAATGAAACCACAATGCGATCGTCCATTAAGATAGATAATATTCTACCTGATATACCTGCTAACACGAGCCTTACACCTGAACGCAAGGAAATTCAATACAACGCTTACAAATATCGAAAATGCAAATGGACAATAAAACCATGCAAATATCGACAATGAATGAAAAAACATCCAGATATCGATAATGAATGAAAAACCATGCAGATATCGATAATGAATGAAAAACCATGCAGATATCGATAATGAATGATAAACCATGCAAATATCAATAATGAATGATAAACCATGCAAATATCAATAATGAATGAAAAAAAAAACATGCAAATATCGATAATGAATGATAAACCATGCAAATATCAATAATGAATGATAAACCATGCAAATATCAACAATGAATAAAAAACCATGCAAATATCGATAATGAATGATAACCATGCAAATATCAACATTGAATAATAAAAAAACCATGCAAATATCGATAATGAATGATAAACCATGCAAATATCAACAATGAATGATAAACCATGCAAATATCAAAAAAGAAAAAAAACCATGCAAATATCAATAAATGAATGATAAACCATGCAAATATCGATAATGAATAAAAAAAAACATGCAAATATCAATAAATGAATGATAAGCCATGCCAATATCAATAATGAATAAAAATCCAGGCAAATATCAATAAGGAATGATAAATCATGCAAATATCAACAATGAATAAAAAAAAAAACATGCAAATATCGATAATGAATGATAAACCATGCAAATATCAATAATAAAATGAATAAAAAAACCATGCAAATATCAATAAAGAATATAAAAAAAACATGCAAATATCGACAATGAATGATAAACCATGCAAATATCAATGATGAATAAAAAACCATGCAAATATCAATGATGAATAAAAAACCATGCAAATATCAATAAAGAATAAAAACAACCATGCAAATATCGACAATGAATGATAAACCATGCAAATATCAATGATGAATAAAAAAATCCATGCAAATATCGACACTGAATGATAAACCATGCAAATATCAATGATGAATATAAAATCCATGCAAATATCGAAAATGAATGCTAAACCATACAGATATCGATGATGAATGATAAACCATGCAAATATCAATAATGAATTTTTAAAAATCCATGCACATATCGCTAATGAATGATAAACCACACAGATATCGATAATGAATGAAAAGCCTTGCAGATATTGATAATGAATGATAAACCACGCAAATATTAATAATGAATTTTTAAAAGTCCATGCTAATATCGATAAATGAATGATAAACCATGCAAGTATCAATAATGAATGATAAACCCTGCAAATATCAATAAGTAATGAATAAAAAAACTATGCAAATATCGATAATGAATGACAAACCATGCAAATATCAATAATGACAAAAAAAATCCATGCAAATATCGATAATGAATGATAAACCATACAGATATCGATATATAATGAATGAAAAAAACATGCAGATATTGAAAATGAATGATAAACCACGCAAATATTAATAATGAATGTTAAAAAATCCATGCAAATATCGATAATGAATGATAAACCACGCAACTATAAATAATGAATAAAAAAAATCCATGCAAATATCGATAAATGAATGATAAACCATGCAAATATCAATAATGACTAAAAAAAATCCATGTAAATATCGATAATGAATGATAAACCATACAGATATCGATAATGAATGAAAAAAACATGCAGATATTGATAATGAATGACAAACCACGCAAATATTAATAATGAATTTTAAAAAATCCATGCAAATATCGATAATGAATGATAATCCATGCAAATATCAATAATGAATGATAAACCATGCAACTATCAATTAATGAATTATAAACCATGCAAATATCAATAATGAATAAAAAAAAACAGGCAAATATCGATAATGAATGACAAACCATGCAAATATCAATAATGAATTTTAAAAATCCATGCAAATATCGATAAATGAATGATAAACCATACAGATATCGATAATGAATGAAAAAGCCATGCAGATATCGATAATGAATGAAAATACCATGCAGATATTGACAATGAATGAGAAACCATGCAAATATTAATAACGAAAAAAAAATCCATGCAAATATCGATAATGAATGATAAACCATGCAAATATCGACAATGAATGATAAACTATGCAAATATCAATAATGAATAAAAAAACCATGCCAATATCGATAATGGATGATAAACCATGCAAATATCAATAATGAATGAAAAAAACCATGAAAATATCGATAATGAATGATAAACCATGGAAATATCAATAATGAATGAAAAAACCATAGAAATATCGATAATGAATGATAAACCATGCAAATATCAATAATGAATAAAAAAACCCCATGCAAATATCGATAATGAATGATAAACCATGCAAACATCAATAATGAATAAAAAAAAACCAGGCAAATATCGATAATGAATGACAAACCATGCAAATATCAATAATGAATTTTAAAAATCCATGCAAATATCGATAATGAATGATAAACCATACAGATATCGATAATGAATGAAAAAACCATGCAGATATCGATAATGAATGAAAATACCATGCAGATATTGACAATGAATGATAAACCATGCAAATATCAATAATGAATAAAAAAAACCCATGCAAATATCGATAATGAATGATAAACCATGCAAATATCAATAATGAATAAAAAAAACCCATGCAAATATCGATAATGAATGATAAACCATGCAAATATCAATAATGAATAAAAAAAAACCAGGCAAATATCAACAATAATGAATTTTAAAAAACCATGCAAATACCGACTATGAATGACAAACCATGCAAATGTCAATAATGAATAAAAAACCATGTAAATATCAATAATGAATCATAAACCATGCAAATATCAATAATGAATGATAAACCATGCAAATATCAATAATGAATTTTAAAAACCATGCAACTATCGATAATGAATGATAAACAATGTAAATATCAATAATGAATCATAAACCCTGCAAATATCAATAATGAATGATAAACCATGCAAATATCAATAATGAATTTTAAAAACCATGCAACTATCGATTAGGAATGATAAACCCTGCAAATATCAACAATGAATAAATAAAAAAAACATGCAAATATCAATGGTGAATGATAAACCATGCAAATATCAATAATGAATGATAAACCATGCAAATATCGATAAATGAATGATAAGCCATGCAAATATAAATAATGAATGAAAAAAAACCATGTAAATATCGATAATGAATGATGAACCATGCAAATATCGATAAATGAATGATAAGCCATGCAAATATAAATAATGAATGAAAAAAAACCATGTAAACATCAATAATGAATGAAAAAAACATGCAGACATCGATACTGAATGATAAACCTTGCAAATATCGATGGTGAATGATAAACCATGCAAATATCAATAATGAATGAAAAAAAAACCATGCAAATATCGATAATGAATGATGAACCATGCAAATATCGAGACTGAATAATAAAATCATGCAAATATCAATAATGAATGAAAAAAACATGCAGATATCGATAATGAATGATAAACCATGCAAATATCGACAATGAATGATAAGCCATGCAAATATAAATAATGAATGAAAAAAAAACCATGTAAACATCAATAATGAATGAAAAAACCATGCAAATATCGATTAGGAATGATAAACCCTGCAAATATCAACAATGAATAAATAAATAAAAACATGCAAATATCAATGGTGAATGATAAACCATGCAAATATCAATAATGAATGATAAACCATGCAAATATCGATAAATGAATGATAAGCCATGCAAATATAAATAATGAATGAAAAAAAACCATGTAAACATCAATAATGAATGATGAACCATGCAAATATCGATAAATGAATGATAAGCCATGCAAATATAAATAATGAATGAAAAAAAACCATGTAAACATCAATAATGAATGAAAAAAACATGCAGACATCGATACTGAATGATAAACCTTGCAAATATCGATGATGAATGATAAACCATGCAAATATCAATAATGAATGAAAAAAAAACCATGCAAATATCGATAATGAATGATGAACCATGCAAATATCGATAAATGAATGATAAGCCATGCAAATATAAATAATGAATGATAAACCATGCAAATATCAATAATGAATGATAAACCATGCAAATATCGATAAATGAATGATAAGCCATGCAAATATAAATAATGAATGAAAAAAAACCATGTAAACATCAATAATGAATGAAAAAAACATGCAGACATCGATACTGAATGATAAACCTTGCAAATATCGATGATGAATGATAAACCATGCAAATATCAATAATGAATGAAAAAAAAACCATGCAAATATCGATAATGAATGATGAACCATGCAAATATCGAGACTGAATAATAAAATCATGCAAATATCAATAATGAATGAAAAAAACATGCAGATATCGATAAATGAATGATAAACCATGCAAATATCGACAATGAATAATAAAACCATGCAAATCTTATTATAATAGAGCAAACGTATATGGTTATGTCGTTATGTCGCTATGTTTGTCGCTAAGTTTTACATGCGACCAAAACGTCTTCTTCTTTTTCTTCTTCAAAAAATAACCACACTCTCAATCAACCCTCTTAATTGCGTTACGACTGCTGAGACCCCTCAGACCTTTGACGACCCTTTAAAATCCCCCAAGACCCTTCAGAATACCAAGACCCCTGAAGACCCAAAATACCCTGAAGACCCCCAAATACCCCAAAGACCCAAAACAACCCGAATACCCAAAAACACCCCAAAGACCCAAAAACACCCTGAAGACCCAAAACAGCCCGGAGACCCAAAACTCCCCGAAGACCGAAAACACCATGAAAACCCCAAAACACCACGGAGACCCAAAAACACCCCGAAGACACAAAACACCCCGAAGACCCAAAAGACCCCGAAGACCCAAAAGACCACTAAGACCCAAAACCACCCTGAAGACCCAAAACACCCCGAAGACCCAAAAGACACAGAACACCCAAAACATCCTGAAGACCCAAGACACCCCGAAGACCCAAAACATTCTGAAGACCCAAAACAACCAGAAAACACAAAACACCCTGAAGACCCAACAGACCTTGAAGACCCAAAATACCAAAAATACCCAAAATATCCCGAAGACCCAAAACACCCCATAGACCCAAAACACCACGAAGACCCAAAACACCCTGAAGACCCAAAACACACAGAACACCCAAAACATCCTGAAGACCCAAAACACCCCGAAGACCCAAAACACCCCGAATACCCAAAACACCCCGAAGACCCAAACCATTCTGAAGACCCAAACCATTCTGAAGACCCAAAACAACCAGAAAACCAAAACACCCTGAAGACCCATCAGACCCTGAAGACACTGAAGTCCTAAAAGACCAAAAGTACCCAAAATACCCTGAAGACCCAAAACACCCCGAAGACCCAAAACACCCCAAAGACCCAAGACACACCGAAGACCCAAAACACACAGAACACCCAAAACATCCTGAAGACCCAAAACACCCCGAAGACCCAAAACACCCCGAATACCCAAAACACCCCGAAGACCCAAACCATTCTGAAGACCCAAAACAACCAGAAAACCCAAAACACCCTGAAGACCCAACAGACCCTGAAGACACTGAAGACCAAAAAGACCAAAAATACCCTGAAGACCCAAAACACCCCGAATACCCAAAACACCCCGAAGACCCAAACCATTCTGAAGACCCAAAACAACCAGAAAACCCAAAACACCCTGAAGACCCAACAGACCCTGAAGACACCGAAGACCTAAAAGACCAAAAGTACACAAAATACCCTGAAGCCCGAAAACACCCCGAAGACCCAAAACACCCCGAATATGCAAAAGACCCAAACCATTCTGAATACCCAAAACAACCAGAAAACCCAAAACACCCTGAAGACCCAACAGACCCTGAAGACACTGAAGACCCAAAAGACCAAAAATACCCTGAAGACCCAACAGACCCTGAAGACACCGAAGACCTAAAAGACCAAAAGTACCCAAAATACCCTGAAGCCCGAAAACACCCCGAAGACCCAAAACACCCCAAATACGCAAAACACCCCAAAGACCCAAACCATTATGAAGACCCAAAACAACCAGAAAACCCAAAACACCCTGAAGACCCAACAGACCCTGAAGACACCAAAGACCCAAAACACACAGAACACCTAAAACATCCTGAAGACCCAAAACACCCGGAAGACCCAAAACACCCCGAATACCCAAGACACCCCGAAGACCCAAACCATTCTGAAGACCCAAAACAACCAGAAAACCCAAAACACCCTGAAGACCCAACAGACCCTGAAGACACCGAAGACCCAAAAGACCAAAAATACCCTGAAGACCCAACAGACCCTGAAGACACTGAAGACCCAAAATACCAAAAATACCCCAAATAGCCCGAAGACCCAAAACACCCCGAAGACCCAAAACACCCCGAAGACCCAAAACACCCTGAAGACCCAAGACACCCTGAAGACCCAAAACACCCCAAAAACCCAAAACACCCCAAAGACCCAAAACACCCCGAAGACCCAAAAACACCTCGAAGACCCAAAGCACCTCGAAGACCCAAAATACCCCAAAGACCCAAAACAACCTGAAAACACAAAACACCCCAAATACCCAAAATACCCAAAACAACCTGAAGACCCAAAACTCCCTGAAGACCCCAAAGACCCTTAAATACCCTTTAGACTCTTAAATACCCCAAAGACTCTTAAAGACCAAGAGGAAACAAAAGACCCTTAAGACCAAAAAAGACAAAAAGACCCAAAAGACCACAAAGACCCAAAATACCCCAAAGACCCAAAACACCCTGAATACCCAAAACAACATGAAGACCCAAAACACCCTGAAGACCCCAAAGACCCTTAAATACCCTTTAGACTCTTAAATACCCCAAATACTCTTAAAGACCCAGAGGAAACAAAAGACCCTTAAGACCCAAAAGCCTCTGAAGACACCAAATACCCAAATGACCCTGAAGACCCAAAACACCTCAAAGACACAAAATACCCTTAAAGGCCCAGAGGATCCAAAAGACCCAGAAGACACAAATGGCCCTGAAGTCCCAAAACACCATGAAGACCCAAAATACACCAAAATGGTAAAAAAATGCCGACCCTTCTGAAACGATGTGTGGTGAGGCGCGTGGAGCGTGCCGAGTCACGCTAGTATCAATAATGAATGAAAAAACCATAGAAATATCGATAATATGAATGATAAACCATGCAAATATCAATAATGAATAAAAAAAACCCATGCAAATATCGATAATGAATGATAAACCATGCAAATATCAATAATGAATAAAAAAAAAACCAGGCAAATATCAACAATAATGAATTTTAAAAAACCATGCAAATACCGACTATGAATGACAAACCATGCAAATGTCAATAATGAATAAAAAACCATGGAAATATAAATAATGAATGACAAACCATGCAAATATCAATAATGAATGATAAACCATGCAAATATCGATAATGAATGATAAACCATGTAAATATCAATAATGAATCATAAACCATGCAAATATCAATAATGAATGATAAACCATGCAAATATCAAAAATGAATTTTAAAAACCATGCAAATATCGATAATGAATGATAAACCATGTAAATATCAATAATGAATCATAAACCCTGCAAATATCAATAATGAATGATAAACCATGCAAATATCAATAATGAATTTTAAAAAACCATGCAAATATCGATTAGGAATGATAAACCCTGCAAATATCAACAATGAATAAATAAAAAAAAACATGCAAATATCAATGGTGAATGATAAACCATGCAAATATCAATAATGAATGATAAACCATGCAAATATCGATAAATGAATGATAAGCCATGCAAATATAAATAATGAATGAAAAAAAACCATGTAAACATCAATAAATGAATGAAAAAAACATGCAGACATCGATACTGAATGATAAACCTTGCAAATATCGATGATGAATGATAAACCATGCAAATATCAATAATGAATGAAAAAAAACCCATGCAAATATCGATAATGAATGATGAACCATGCAAATATCGAGACTGAATAATAAAATCATGCAAATATCAATAATGAATGAAAAAAACATGCAGATATCGATAATGAATGATAAACCATGCAAATATCGACAATGAATAATAAAACCATGCAAATCTTATTATAATAGAGCAAACGTATATGGTTATGTCGTTATGTCGCTATGTTTGTCGCTAAGTTTTACATGCGACCAAAACGTCTTCTTCTTTTTCTTCTTCAAAAAATAACCACACTCTCAATTAACCCTCTTAATTGCGTTACGACTGCTGAGACCCCTCAGACCTTTGACGACCCTTTAAAATCCCCCAAGACCCTTCAGAATACCAAGACCCCTGAAGACCCAAAATACCCTGAAGACCCCCAAATACCCCAAAGACCCAAAACAACCCGAATACCCAAAAACACCCCAAAGACCCAAAAACACCCCGAAGACCCAAAACAGCCCGGAGACCCAAAACTCCCCGAAGACCGAAAACACCATGAAAACCCCAAAACACCACGGAGACCCAAAAACACCCCGAAGACCCAAAAGACACAGAACACCCAAAACATCCTGAAGACCCAAGACACCCCGAAGACCCAAAACATTCTGAAGACCCAAAACAACCAGAAAACACAAAACACCCTGAAGACCCAACAGACCCTGAAGACCCAAAATACCAAAAATACCCAAAATATCCCGAAGACCCAAAACACCCCATAGACCCAAAACACCACGAAGACCCAAAACACCACGAAGACCCAAAACACCCTGAAGACCCAAAACACACAGAACACCCAAAACATCCTGAAGACCCAAAACACCCCGAAGACCCAAAACACCCCGAATACCCAAAACACCCCGAAGACCCAAACCATTCTGAAGACCCAAACCATTCTGAAGACCCAAAACAACCAGAAAACCAAAACACCCTGAAGACCCATCAGACCCTGAAGACACTGAAGTCTTAAAAGACCAAAAGTACCCAAAATACCCCGAAGACCCAAAACACCGCGAAGACCCAAAACACCCCGAAGACCCAAGACACACCGAAGACCCAAAACACACAGAACACCCAAAACATCCTGAAGACCCAAAACACCCCGAAGACCCAAAACACCCCGAATACCCAAAACACCCCGAAGACCCAAACCATTCTGAAGACCCAAAACAACCAGAAAACCCAAAACACCCTGAAGACCCAACAGACCCTGAAGACACTGAAGACCAAAAAGACCAAAAATACCCTGAAGACCCAACAGACCCTGAAGACAACGAAGACCTAAAAGACCAAAAGTACCCAAAATACCCCGAAGCCCGAAAACACCCCGAAGACCCAAAACACCCCGAATATGCAAAAGACCCAAACCATTCTGAAGACCCAAAACAACCAGAAAACCCAAAACACCCTGAAGACCCAACAGACCCTGAAGACACTGAAGACCCAAAAGACCAAAAATACCCTGAAGACCCAACAGACCCTGAAGACACCGAAGACCTAAAAGACCAAAAGTACCCAAAATACCCTGAAGCCCGAAAACACCCTGAAGACCCAAAACACCCCAAATACGCAAAACACCCCAAAGACCCAAACCATTCTGAAGACCCAAAACAACCAGAAAACCCAAAACACCCTGAAGACCCAACAGACCCTGAAGACACCAAAGACCCAAAACACACAGAACACCTAAAACATCCTGAAGACCCAAAACACCCGGAAGACCCAAAACACCCCGAATACCCAAGACACCCCGAAGACCCAAACCATTCTGAAGACCCAAAACAACCAGAAAACCCAAAACACCCTGAAGACCCAACAGACACTGAAGACACCGAAGACCCAAAAGACCAAAAATACCCTGAAGACCCAACAGACCCTGAAGACACTGAAGACCCAAAATACCAAAAATACCCCAAATAGCCCGAAGACCCAAAACACCCCGAAGACCCAAAACACCCCGAAGACCCAAAACACCCTGAAGACCCAAGACACCCTGAAGACCCAAAACACCCCAAAAACCCAAAACACCCCAAAGACCCAAAACACCCCGAAGACCCAAAAACACCTCGAAGACCCAAAGCACCTCGAAGACCCAAAATACCCCAAAGACCCAAAACAACCTGAAAACACAAAACACCCCAAATACCCAAAAGACCCAAAACAACCTGAAGACCCAAAACTCCCTGAAGACCCCAAAGACCCTTAAATACCCTTTAGACTCTTAAATACCCCAAAGACTCTTAAAGACCAAGAGGAAACAAAAGACCCTTAAGACCAAAAAAGACAAAAAGACCCAAAAGACCACAAAGACCCAAAATACCCCAAAGACCCAAAACACCCTGAATACCCAAAACAACATGAAGACCCAAAACACCCTGAAGACCCCAAAGACCCTTAAATACCCTTTAGACTCTTAAATACCCCAAAGACTCTTAAAGACCCAGAGGAAACAAAAGACCCTTAAGACCCAAAAGCCTCTGAAGACACCAAATACCCAAATGACCCTGAAGACCCAAAACACCTCAAAGACACAAAATACCCTTAAAGGCCCAGAGGATCCAAAAGACCCAGAAGACACAAATGGCCCTGAAGTCCCAAAACACCATGAAGACCCAAAATACACCAAAATGGTCAAAAATGCCGACCCTTCTGAAACGATGTGTGGTGAGGCGCGTGGAGCGTGCCGAGTCACGCTAGTATCAATAATGAATGATAAACCATGCAAATATCAATAGTGAATGATAAACCATGCAAATATCGATAATGATGATAATCCATGCAAATATCAATAATGAATGAAAAAACCATGCAAATATCGATATTGAATAATAAAACCATGCAAATATCAATAATTAATGAAAAAACCATGCAAATATTGATAATACATGATAAGCCATGCAAATGTCGATGTAATGAATGATAAACCATGCAAATATAAATAATTAATGAAAAAACGATAATGATATCGATACTGAATGATAAACCATGAAAATATCGATAATCAATAACAAAAGCAGACAAGTATCGATAATCAACAATAAAAGCATACAAATATCGATAATCAATAATAAAACCATGCAAATATCAATAATGAATGATAACCTATGCAAATATCGACAATGAATAATAAAACCATGCAAATATCAATAATGAATGATAAACCATGCCAATATCGATAATGATGATAAACCATGCAAATATAAAGAATGAATGAAAAAACCATGCAAATATCGATAATGAATGATAAACCATGCAAATATCGATATTGAAAAATAAAACCATGCAAATATCAATAATTAATGAAAAAAACATGTAAATATCGATAATAAATGATAAACCATGCAAATGTCGATAATGAATGATAAACCATGCAAATATAAATAATGAATTAAAAAACCATAATGATATCGATACTGAATGATAAACCATGAAAATATCGATAAATCAACAATAAAAGCATACAAGTATCGTATAATCAATAATAAAAGCATACAAATATCGATAATCAATAATAAAACAATGCAAATATCAATATAATGAATGATAAACCATGCAAATATCGATAATGAATAATATCGATATCACAAATATCGATAGGCCAGGTGGCGAGGCCGGTCGAGGCCCACCTCGGCCGGGCTGGGCCCATTTCGCAATTAAAAGCTGAGCTGAATTATAGTAGTCAATCGTCTACGGCCACCAGTAAAAGCTGAATTATAGTAGTAAATTCATTCAAAAAGAACTAAAAATGTTGGGATGGGCCCCAGGAAGGTTATAGGCTTGGTGGCGAGGCCGGTCGAGGCCGATTCGGCCGAGCTGGGCCCATTTCACAATTAAAAGTTGAGCTGAATTATAGTAGTCAATCTTCTACGGCCGCGAGTAAAAGCTGAATTATAGTAGTAAATTCATTCAAAAAGAACCCGGGCAACGCGGGGTGCTTTTGGCTAGTCAATAATAAAACCATGCAAATATTAATAATCAATCATAAAACCATGCAAATATTTATAATCAGTAATAAAACCATGCAAATATTGATAATCAATAATAAACCATACAAGCATCGATAATCAATAACAAAACCATGCAAATATCGACAACACAAATTAACTAATAAAACCATACATTCGCCATAATCAATTATAATACTTGTCACATGTCGGGAAGTGAGAGGAAAGGGAAATGTGCCTGCACATGTGTGTATATTTGTATGTATGTATATACATATATGTATATATATATATATATATATATACACTACATGGCCAAAGGTATGTGGACACCCCTTCTAATTAGTGGATTCGGCTGTTTCAGCCACACCCATTGCTGACACGGATATATAATCAAGTCACAGCTATGCAATATCCATAACAAACATTGGCAGTAGAATGGGCCATACTGAAGAGCTGAATGACTTTCAATGTGGCACCATCATAGGATACCACCTTTCCAACAAGTCAGTTCGTCAAATTTCTGCCCTGCTAGAGCTGCTCAACTGTAAGTGCTGTTATTGTGAAGTGGAAACGTCTCGGAGCAACAACAGCTCAGCCACGAAATGGTAGGCCACACAAGCTCACAGAACGGGACTGCCGATGGCTGAAGACGTTGCGCGTAAAAATAGTCTGTCCTCGGTTGCTACACTCACGGCCGAGTTCCAAATTGCACCGGGAAGCAGCATCAGCACAAGAACTTTTCGTCGAGAGCTTCATGAAATGGGGTTCCATGGCCGAGCAGCCGCATACAAGCCTAAGTTCACCATGCGCAATGATAAGCGTTGGCTGGAGTGGTGTAAAGCACGCCACCATTGGACTCTGGAGCGGTGGAAACGCGTTGTCTGGAGTGATGAATCATGCTTCACCATCTGGCAGTCCAACTGATGAAGCTGGGTTTGGCAGATGCCAGGAGAACGTTACCTGCCCGAATGCATAGGGCCAACTGCAAAGTTTGGTGGAGGAGGAATTATGGTCTGGGGCTGTTTTTCATGGTTGGGCTAGGCCCCTTAGTTCCAGTGAAGGGAAATCTTAACGCCACAGCATACAATGACATTCCAGAAGATTGTGTGCTTCCAACTTTGTGGCAACAGTTTGGGCAAGGCCTTTTCCTGTTTCAGCATGACAATGCCCCCATGTACAAAGTGAAGTCCATGCAGAAATGGTTTGTCAAGATCAGTGTGGAAGAACTTGAATGGTCTGCACGGAGCCCTGACCTCAACCCCATTGAACACCTTTGGGATGAATTGGAACGCTGACTGCGAGCCAGGCCTAATCGCCCAACATCAGTGCCCGACCTCACTAATGCTCTTGTTGCTGAATGGAAGCAAATCCCCACGGCAATGTTCCAACATCTCGTGAAAAGCCTTCCCAGAAGAGTGGAGGCTGTTATAGCAGGAAAGGGGGGGGGGGGGGGACTCCATATTAATGCCCATGTTGTTGGAATGAGATGTTCGACGAGCACATACGGGTGTGATGTTCGGGTGTCCACATACTTTTGCCCATGTAGTGCAAATATATATATATATATATATATGTATATATATATATATATATATATATATATATATATATATATATATATATATATATATATATATATATATATATATATATATATATATATATACACAGGTATAATTATGCAATTGTCTTTTCCCTTCCAAGTTTGAGGGATCGCTCGAACCCTTCCTAAGGATGACATAGACCACTACGAGCTACCTCTAACCTTTGTGCAATCGTTAATATTTAACCCTACGGGCGCGCCGCGCGATCTTATCAGCGGAGCCCTTACTCACCTCGTGCGCACGACGGACGGTGATCTCGAATGTCGAGTCGCGTTGGGTCGCTCGTCTCGTCGCAGCGGCTTGAAAGCTGCAACCAAAGTGCGAGATAACCCCGATGATGCGCTTTATATATCCCGAGAAGGAAGAGCTTCCCACGACGTTTCGACGCCTCGGAAAGCGTGTTTAGCGATCCATGAACGCCGAGGCCCCGATACCTCAGACGGTTGTTTGTTCGCTGCGATTGGGACGCTCGTCCAAGCACTTGTACCATATGTTCATCCAGAGCAAATTGGCTCGTATCCGGTAAACAGGCTCACCGTGCTAATAAAAACTCAAGGGCACATACGAATCATTTGTTTAGAGCGCCATTTCTCGATTCGCTTCTGATGAATTTCTCAAATACCCGCTCACTTACAATTCCCATTTCAATGTGCCCTCGCCATCGCTTTGTGTCCAAGATTGTGCGTACGCGTATACTGTGTGCTCGTACGAGATACAAAATCGATGGACGCATACGACGCACCAAAGTAAATAAAATCGAGAGGAAATATTGCACTAAAAATTTAAATTGCTCCAAAGAATTCGGGAGAAAATCATTTCGAGAATTCTGCTTCGATGTGCATGAAAGTAACACTTACCGTCACAAGAACCCATTGGTGTTTGCGTCAGGACACCCACTTATTGATCACAGCGTTAGTGACAGACAGATATATTATATACATACTTCAATAGGTGTTTTTCATGCATATTGTGTTGACGGGTTTCGAATGGCGAGTACGAGGTGAAAGGAACAAATCAAATAATCCTTTTATACGAAATAAATAGATGACATTTATTTAAAAGGCAATTTTATAAAAGGTGCTGAAGGTCGGTGTTCATCCACCCAAATGATTGATGACCTTAAAGGCTTTATATTAAATGTGAAAAAGCAATCGCCAAGTCATTGTGCAGGAAAGGCAGTGGGGTCGCTCACGGTCAAATCTTCCGTCCGAGTCGTCATTGTCCTGTAAAGTCCGTACGCGCGTTCAGTGTATGTCCGTGGGTCAAAGGGACCATATACCCTGTCAAAATGGTGTCCCTTTCCAAACGTATTCACCAGCGCAGAATGGTGTGTGTCCGTGCAGTTATCCTGGTTCCTACATGAACACACGCACATAATACACACACACACACACACACACATACATATATACCAATATACTGTATATATATATATATATATATATATATATATATATATATATATATATATATATATATATACATATATATATATATATATATGTGTGTGTGCATTTATGTATGTATGTATATATATATATATATATATATATATATATATATATATATATATATATATATATATACATATATACATATATATATATATATATATATATATATACATACATACATACATACATAAATGCACACACACACATATATATATATATATATATATATATACAGTCACGTCAAAAAGTAAGTACACCCCATGTAAAGTTTTGACTTTT